>NW_022900914.1:24305917-24348426 GCF_012274545.1 Fukomys damarensis
TTTGCCATTTAAAACCACAGTCACTGTCTTTCATAATCTTTATCCAGCCTATCAGTATATCTGACTGGCTTCACTTTTAAAACACATAGAGAATGTGCATGCTTCTCATCACTTCTGCTATAATACGAGCATCAGCCATCATCATCTTTCACTTGAATGGCTGCGATTAATCTAACTGGTCTCCCTGCTTCTTCCATGGTTTCTTCTAGTCTGTTTTAACATAGCAGAAAATGAGATTCTTTTAATATATACGCCAGACCCTGTCATTCTTCAGCTCAAAACCCAGACGTAGTTCCTAGCTCTTATATATGGTTTCCATCCTTGCCTCCTTATGAAATTACTCTCTGAACTAATTTCATAAGGGGGCAAGGATGGAAACCATATATAAGAGAAAAGAAGGCAGTAAGAATTAGAGGCAGTTCTGAGAATTGTGGCAATAAGGAAGGACAATGGGCTACAAATTCTAGAGAAAAGTCAGATAAAAAGTGGCCACTGCTTATACCTTTGAGGGAGTAGGGAAGAGGGTATCACAGCAATAATTACAGCCCAAAATGATGGAAATATGTGGTAAATACAGGAAATGGTTGTAAAACTTTTTAAAGCTAAAAGTATCTTATTCATTTAGCTGCTATTTTTCACCTTGCTTTTAGAGGTGGGACAACTATGACACAGATATCAAGATAAGAGCCAAGAGTGAGAGTCCTCAGCAGTAGCCTGGGAGAAGAGAGGGTAGGGAGGAAAACTGAGCAGTAAGAATTTAGAAGAGAGGTTATTGGACAGAATAAAGAAAGATGAGAAGGCAATCATCTGAGGAAAGGGACCATAGTGTAGTTTACATTTTTTAGTGAGGTAGGAAGTGAAGTTACCAGGTGAGTGAGAAGACCCTGAGACAAGTAAAAGGGATGTAGACTAAAAGGCCTTTGAAGCACTACCAAAGGAAAACTCATTCATTTCTCTGGTGTCTTCTACAATATGGGTTCTTGCATGTTCCTCCTAGAGGCAGAAAAGGTTTGTAAGTAGAGGGAGATCTCCTATCTTTTCCATCCATCCCCCATCTTTTCCATCCATATCTTCCTCAACTCCTAAAACGAGAGAGCAAATGTGGCACTATCAAGCTGCTGCTTGGAAATACACATGGCTCAGCACAAACACCAGAATAGAGGGGATTATTTCTAGTGCAATATTCAGGAAACACTGTATCTTTGGCCAAAAAGCATAAAATTCTACACATTCTAGAGAAAAATGCATTTCCTACAGATCCCTCACTAAGGATAATTTCATTTATTGAAGGAGGTAATCTTTTTTTTAGAGTAAGACAGTCTAATTTCATCCAGGTGGTGACAGAGAATAATACTGACAGCACCATATTCCAGGTGCAGTACTCAGTTTTCCTCCTTAAGGAGCACAGGTCACAAGGTATGTTACTTTCCCATGCTGAACAACATATACTGTCTTTAAGAGTCTGGGAGATCATAATGATTACATTCAAATCTGCTGGTCGGCAGCTTTTTTACTCAGAATTGAGTTGGATGGTGATGGTGTACACCTGTCATCCCAGCTTTTAAGGAGGCTGAGGCAGAAGGGTTGCAAGTTAAAGGCCAGAAAGACCCTGTTGCAAAACTGACTGGGGATGTAGTTCAGTGGTACAGCACACATCAAACATGGTCTCAATACCCACCACTGCAACAACAATGACAGCACGAAGAGCTCAGTGTCTGAAGTGACAGATTTGGTTAAAATCTTAGTTCTGCCAACTTGTTTGTCTGGTATAATAGTAGCTCCAGACTTGTGAGGATTACTATAAAATTTAGACAGGACAATACTTCCAACATGAGTGGCAATGAGGAAGCACTGGATACACGCCTGTTTTTACTGGACTCTACTATGCCTCAAAGTGACCTGAGCTATATTTTCCTTTCTCTGTTCTTTTAAATAGCTCTTGTCCTCTTTTATAAGCAAAATTCTTATAGCTCTAGCGCAGATGTAAGCTCCTGTATGAAACCTTACAAGATCTCTCTGTTCGGACATGAGCTTTCTCTCCCTGAACAAGCTTTTCGCTTTCTGTGGGGCACTTACTATTATAATTCTGAGGAGCACAGGTTTGGTCCTCCTTCTTTGGTTGGCTCCTTGAAGGCACAAAGCAACTCTGTTCTTTTCTCTGTTCTGCAGGCTATACCACTGTGCTTGTGTGTTCTAAGTGATGAATAAATTCATCACCAACAAAACTCATACAGTAATACTGGAAACATAGAGAATAGAAAAACTTGGGGACACTAGGTTGCTCTTAGAGATTAAGATTTTAAAAGACACATCTTGTATAAAAGGAAGAAAAGAATAGATTTTACTTCATAAAATTAAACATTTGTATTGAAAACAAGGTAATATTATAAGCAAATATAAAGATAAATCAGAAAAAATTCAACCCATATAATGAAAGGGCTTTAATACATAAAGAAGACATATATAAATAAGATTAAAAAATATATATAGTAATAGAAATATAGTTGGCCCTCTGTAAATGCAGGTACCACATGCACAGACTCAACCAACTATGGATCCAAAATATTTGGGGAAAAATACTGCACCTGTACTGAACAAGTACAGACTTTTGTCTCCTTGTGATTGCTTAACCATACATAACAACTATTTACACAGCACTTATCTTGTATTAGATATTACAAATAACCTACAGATGATTTGAAGTATATGAAAGGATATACAGAGGTAATATGCAAATATGAAGCCATTTTATATGAGGAACTTGAGCACCACAGATTTTGGTATTCATAGGTAGTCCTGGAACCAATTCCCTATCAGTACTAGGGATGACTATAGTAATTAATACATATATACATACATACATACATACATACATACTTTTTTAAACCACTAAGTGACCAATACATGATCTCAATTTTCTAAAATATGAATATGAGGAGAGTACCATAAATGCAAAAGAAAGAATAACCACGTCACATTCTGGTGTATTTCTGTGGGTGACATTATGGTAGAGTGACATTAAAGCCATTTACTACCCAGCTGGGTGTGGTGGTGCATGCCTATAATACCAACTACTCCAGAGGCTGAAGCAGGAGAATCACTTGAGCCCAGAAGTTCAAGACCATCTTAAACAACACGAGACCTCTTTCAACACAAAGAAACAAGCAACTCACATACAAAATATTTACTTTTCTGATAAAACTAAAATAAAATTTACTGCAACAGAACTTATTTTTACAGAGCTGAAGTCAAACCAATAATGAATCTTTGGGGGCCTTTTCTCTTCCCTGGGAAGAGACTTGCATGACACTATATGGGAGCTGATGGGTGATGTCTAGGCTAAATGTACTTGAAAGTCAAACCAGATAATGGGGACGGCAAGCTCAGTTAGGGATCTTTCCAATTTTATCTCCAGGTTTTAAAGGTTGATAGTTGAACTATACACACAAGAAATCTCCTATGAAATAATCTATAACTACCTTGCTTCTGACAGACCAGGCTGCTCCCAAACGAAATACAGAGAGGGATAAAATTATTAGGGGGGCATTTATGTTCAATATATAGAAAATAGTCCACACAAAACTGATAGAGAAGACCCAACAGAAAGAATTAAACATTGCTCAGGCTGAGCAATGAGATGGCATTAAAATGAAAGCATTACATGGTGGCGTATGGCAAGAGCCAAAGAAACTTTCAACTCTTGGCAGAGTAATGCTACTTTTAGCAATTCATCATAAAGAACCACTATTAGAACTACTATTACTAAGTTACAGTTCAACCACTTGATGAAATATTATCTAGCCTTTTAATAAAAAGAATATGTAGAAACAACAACAAAATTGTGTGCTAATAAAAGAAAACAAATTGCAAATGTATAAACCATATTACAACTGCATTATGGAAAGAAACAAAAATGTACACTAGAAGTGACACTGCTTTGCACAGAAAATGTTAAATTGGTTCCCATAGAGATCTTAGAATTATTACAAGCAATCTATGAATCCGTGAGCACATATGTGTCTTCCCAAACAACAAACACTAAAAAGTATAATTATCTTAAGAGACCACATTTTTTACATTTAAAAAAATGGGAACCGTGTCCTAAAGTTTAGAACAAAGTAAGAATGCCTGCTCTTACCCCTCCTGGCAACACTATATGAAAGACTGTGGCCACTGCAATAAGCAAGAAAAATAAATAAAAGGCATGATGATTAAAATGGAAGTAAACCTTTACTTGCTGGTGACATAAGTGCTTAGATACGAAAACTTCAGGAATCTACAAACACTGAATCTAGTAAGTAAATTTAGTAAGGCTGCCGGATACAGATCATTATATAAAAGTCAATTATATTTTTATATACTAGAAAGAAACAAGTAGCCACAAACAAAAAATTCCTTTTATAGTAGAACTGAAAACTACAATGCATTTAGTAAAATACATGTAAGACCTGTACACTGAAAACTAAAGCATTGCTTAGAGAAATAAAAGACCTACATAAATGGAGATACCATAAGTTAATAGACTAAAAGGACTCAATAAATATTAAGACATTAATTGTCCGTAAGTTTACCTACAGACTCAATACAATCCTGATCACAATTCTTCCCCCTTTTTTAAAAACAGAAATGCAAATGCTGATTACAGAATAAGTGCTAATCATCTAGAATATACAAAGCAATCTAAAGACTGGAGGAACTTACACTGTTTACCTTTAAAACTTAATAGAGACTGCAGTAATCAAGAGAGTTTGGTACAGACAGTAAGGACTTAATATTAGACCCATGAGAGTTGGAATGTAGCTCTGTGGTACTGTGCTTGCCTCGCATGAGTTCAATTCCTAGTACTACCAAAAAGAAAAAAGCTTGAAATGGATCAATGAAACAGAATACAGTTAGAAATAGACTTACACTTATACATTTGATTTGCAACAGAGATACTAAAGTAGGAGGTAAAGGAAAGTTAGTTTGTTTTTGTTTTTAAACATGGTGCTAGAAAGCAGAATGTTCATGATGGAGCAGGAAAATGAACCTGAACTCCTACTTCAAATGAGATGCAAAAAAGAATTTCAGATGTATCACAGTCCTAACTATAATGGCCCAAACCATCAAGCTTTTAGAGAAAAAATGTTGAAGAATATATCATGACTTGAGGTAGACAGAGGTGTCTTTAATTGAAAATGGAGAGCAAAAGCAATCAGGGCAAAAAAATTGATATATTAGATATTTTCAAAATTTAAAACTTCTGTTCATCAAAAGATACCATTAAAAAAGAAGTGAGCCACAGACTGGGAGAAAATATTTTGAAACATTTTTGACAAAGGACTTTGTATTCAGAGTACTTTGGGGTGAGGGGAGGTCACTGGGCATGGAACTCCAGTCCTTGTGCTTCTGAGGTAGGCAGTGGAACCATTAAGCTACATTCCTAGCCCTCAGAGTATATTTTTAAAAACACCCAACATTCATTAGTAAAAAGTCAAACAAGTGAATTAGGAAAAGTCTAAATAATATGAACACATATTATACAAAAGAAGATAAACAAATGACTGGTATATGAGAAAGTTATCAATGTAATCAAAGAAATGCAAATTAAAACTGTAGAGATGCTGCTACATACACTTGCAATGGCTAAAATAAAAATGACTAACATTAAACAGTGGTGGAAGTATAAAATATAAAATGGTACAAATGAAATTTCTAAGATCACATTCATCCTACTATCAGCAGTTCCTTTCCTAGGTCTTTTTCTTGTTTTTTTTGTTTTGTTTTGTTTTGTTTGCGGTATCAGAATTCAAACTCAGCACCTTTCACTTGCAAGGCAAGCATGGTGCCACTGAGCTAAATCCTCAGCCCATCCTAGGTCTTTTTCTAACATAAATGAAACTCAGTCTCAACAGCAACAAAAAAAATGCATGTAAATGTTCTAGTAGTTTTACTCGTAAAAGCCCAAAACTGAAAATAGCCATGATTCCATGTGATACTGAGAAATTTATGTTTGGTCTTCATGGTATTTCCCAGTGAAAAGCTCTTAAAGTCCTTGTAATCTCAGGATATGACTGTCTTTCGCATGCTAATGAGATGACTAACAGTTTGGGGCTCCTAAACAGCTTCAAGATAGTGGTTGGTCACCTGAAAAGCCAACTCTGTGATTAGAATTGAAATTTTCAGCCCCATACCTCTAACTGAATTGATCACCAACAGCCAACGATATAACTGATCATCTATCCAAAAAAAGAAAAAAAAAAAAAAACCAACTCCTGAAAAAACTATCCAACTGTAGTTAGTTGTGTGCATGCTAAAGAATTTAGGGAAAATACAATAATATCTGTAATTTTCTTTGAAATTGCACTGATAAGATAAACTGATTGACAAATTAGATAGCAAGATACGTGGATGTCAGGTATAGTAAAATGATAATCTGTATATGGAAATAGAGGAATTTACCATAGGTAAAGTAACCTTTAATTTTTCTGTTATAATTTTTCTCATAATAAAATGTTGAAAAAAAAAAGAGGACCACTGTTTTGATGCTGCTAAAATATTATTTTTTAACTTTCTTCCCTCTAGAAAAAGTTCTCATAATTTGGCATACCTTTATAATTTTAAACATTTTAAAGCAAATAAATAACAAGCAAATATAAATGATTTCAAAAAAAGTTACATACCTTATTTTAGATTCAACGAAAGTGAATCTATTCAGTATTTTAAAATCTACTTGTCATATAATTCAAGAAGAACCTTACAAAATTTTGATTACGTAGCAAATCACTAGTTTTGAACCAATTAAATTTTTTAAAGCTAATTAAGTGTGCTATTAAAACATTTTTTTCCTTTAATGGCTCACATTAAACTTCCCTTGTACTGAAAAGCCTCCCTGTATCATTCTACGTTAATGTGTGATTACTAAAAGTACACTATTTCTTAGACTCCCTATAATGTAGGAAATATGAGTTAGCTGTTTATTTTCCAATGAGCTTTATCTTTCTACAAGCATAAGGTTGTGCCAGGTGTTAGCCAATTGTATCTTGTTAATTTCCAAAACAAACAGAGAGTGCCATGCAATTTCCATTACACACACTGCACCATTAGAACCTGGGTTTACTAGCTTGACACTGCTCCAGGAATAATGGTTTCATTCCTCACTGAAATAAAATAATGTGCCACATAACTCAGCAATGCGGAACTTCTAAAAAATGTTGTCATGTTAAACACAGTCATATTTTGAGACCCCATTATGCCAAAACAAAGGCTGTTTGCTGTAACTCACTGTGGGCATGGAGAATTCATGCATGGGTCTCAGACTTACCTCATTGCTATGTCATATGATTCTGGGTGAATACAAGTCTGGTCCAAAGGATTTGGCTTCAGTATAGCATCCATTGTGGTTTTGCTCTTCTTTTTGCCCTTCTCATTTCTGACCTCAACACCTGCTGAAGATGTCACAGAGACTCCTTCAATTTGGCTTGAAGATTCAGTTTGCTGACTACTGCAATCATTTAAAACCAGGACAAAAAAAAAAAAAATTTTTTTTACAAAGAGAAGTTGGGCAGAAAAGCAATACAAACAACAACTATTCATTCCATAGAGACTACCATTTATTTGTTCAATCCACTATTAACCAGACTGTTACTTAAAGCCAGAAAACTCTTTATTAATTCAATCTGTGTGTCACTCTAGGAGAGAACAGAGAAAAATGGAGGAGAGGAAGAGGAGGAGGAGGCTGAAGAGGAGGAGGATAGGCAAAGAGGAAAAGGAGAGGGAAGTAGAGTGGGAGAAAGAGAAGGGTATGGGGGAAGGGGGAGTACAGAGAAAGGAAGGAGAAGGAAAAGATTATTTCTGAGAGCTGATGAAAAACCCAAGGTCTCAAAACAATCTATTAAGCGCAGAATGGAATGAATGGGAAAACATTCATAGTTAACGTATCATGGAGCACTTTAGAGTAGAAATAACTATTTTAAATCCCAAAAGGTTTTCAAAAGATTCAAAGATTACTACAAAAGGAACTCGAATCACACTGGTATTAGATTTCTTATTGGCAAACATCAAACATCAGAACAATACTTCAAAAGTTCTGAGAGAAAATGACTTTGAATCTAGACCTCATATATGTATCCAAAGTAGCGTTAATTTAGGAGGGCAAATTTAAATCTATACTTTAATTGCTCTCTAGAAAGAATTTAAGAATAAATTCCAGGAAGAAAAAAAAACAACAATGAAATCAAGAGAACATTAGACAAGCACAGAAAGCCATACAAAGTTACTATGTTAAAAAACTGTTTGAAAGGGGAAGTAAAAAAGGATCAAGATGCAATATATACATATACCAACTCCCCATTACGTATCACAAACATGTACTAATAAACAATAAATAAGAAAAGTGAACAACTGCTTTTTAATATTTTCTCACACACACATAGTCACACACACACACACCCCTACATAAAAATCTAAAAATCCCCAGGTCATCTTATGACACAGACATGAAAAGAGGATGGCTGAGAAGAGTCTGAAGTTTCAAGTCTTGTCTGCAAGGATATAGACATTTATTAACTCCACAGGTCAGTCCAAAACAAAATCAGAGATTATCATTAAAGGAGTAGATGTCCAACTTTGAAATTACCAAAGACATTTAAAGGTGTGATGGGAAAACAAGGAAAAAACCTGGTAAGTGATAAATCTAACAAACACCAAAAAGAAAATTCAGAAAGCATGATGGAGAGAAAATATTTAAGAAAACTAAGTCCAAGTATATCAATACATGCACTAAATATAAATATATTAATATTAGCATAAGCAAAATCATAGCATCCAGCTATATGTTTATAACAGCCATATAATAGTTAAATGCCATAGAAAGTATGAAAATTAAAAATATGCAAGCATATTCTAAAAAGGCAAACACATACAGCAACAATGCAATCAAACTAAATACATTTCAAAGGAAAATCATTAAATGAGAGAACTGTTGAAGAATAGTTCATAAAAGTATGAATTATCAAAATGTAACAGTTGTGAATCTTTAAGCATCTGATTATTAGCTGAAAAAAATTAGGCTTTAAAACAACCAGAATTTCATCAATAGGCACTGATTACATTAAATTATGGCTGGCTCATATAATTAAGTATTATACAGACATCATAAAGAATAATAGATAAAAAGTAAAATTTTCCATGTAATAATTTGAAGTCAAGATAAGAGTCAAAGTTTCAAATAGTTATAAAGCATAAGCCTGCTTGCGTGCATTTTAAAAATAATAAATATACAGGGACAAGGATAGCTCAGCGGCACTGTGCCTGCCTTGTACATGCAAGGTCCTGAGTTAGATCCCCAGTACCAAAATAAATAAATAAAATACATACATACATACATACATACATACATACATATATTCATATATACATATGAGGGTGACATAAGTGTATATTTACTTTCTGGAAATAATATATAAAAAACTGTTTTGAAGTAGGAGACTTAGGCACTTTTTATTTCTTATTTTTTTACAAATACTATTTATAAAAATACTGTTTGAGGGCCAGGGATTTAGCTCAGTGGTTCCACCGCTGGCCTCACAAGCTCAAGGACCCAAGTCTGATCCCCAGTATCAAAAAAAAAAAAAATAATAATAATAATAATTTAAAAATAAATAAATAAAAATAATGTTTGAATTTTCTAACGAAGTATTCAAAAAAACAAACTGACAAATACAAGATTGCTTCATCCTCATTTTGTTTTCCATTTTTAGCTTATGGTTTTCATGATTTACTTGGAAATAATTTTCACCATTGTTCTATAAGATTTTCTCATGTTTTCTTCTTGTATTTTTACAGCTTTATTTTTTACTTTATGTCTTATAATGCATCTGAATTTTACTTGGGTATAAGGAGTGCGGTGGGCCTATCACATCCTTCACATATATCACATTCTTGATAATTGTCAAACATATTTACTGGATAATTTTCAATTGAAATGTAACCTGAATTCAACATTAAATTCCAAGTATGTTTTGATGGATTTCAGACATGATTCTGGTTCATTTGTATATATAAGCCAAACTGCTTAATTTCTATATCTGTTATTAGGCATTACAATGCATTCATTGTACTATCTTGTGGGACTAGTTTTCCTTTACTTTAGTCTAAGAACAAGATTATTTTTCATATGACCTTTATTATAATTTTGTGAAAAAAAAAATCAATGAATCAGGTAGTCCCAAAATAGCAGATACATATAAGTTCTTCTTTCATGATTATAAAATGCTAGTAAATTTATCCAACATTTTGCTTTTGTGCTGGGGATCCAAATGTTAAGAATTTAGCCCTTTATCTACATGTCTGAAAATTAACACTAATGGAAGAGCCACAGCAGGATGAAGTGGTTGTTGCAAAAATCACATTTATCACCTCATCTCATATCACTCTTTCCCAGTGTCTCTTGAATACACTGGAGTTGGTCCTACTGTGCACAGTTAGTGCAGTTTTCCCTTCGATACTTGTGTGGCTGGCCCCTTCATTTCATACAAAACTTTGCTCAAATAACTCTTTAATAAGTAACTCACCTAAAGCAGTTGCACTGCTCCCCAAGACAGTCTTATATCTCCCTGTCTTATTCTATACAGCACTATTTATCATCTGAAACTATTTATTTTACTAGTTTATTGTCTATCTCAAATAATAAAAATGTAACTCTCCACAAGAACAGGAAATTTGCTGACTTGTTGACTACTGCATTCCCAGTGCCTAGCAAAGAACAGACAGTCAACACATACTGAATGAAGGCAAGAACACTGGACACCTACAATTTATGCCAGGTAGTGGACTGGCTAACAGTTACAAGGGAGGAGGACGGCAATACTACCAGAGGCGCACTTTTGTAATCACCTGCAAAATGTTCGAATATAATCTTGGTTGATTCTGATAAAGCCAGCACACTGCTGGAAGGATTTTGGACCTAGCCCTTTCACTTTCTTCAGCTGTTCTCGGTTGATGAATGGACCATTTTTCTCTCTCCATTCAATAATATTTTTGGCTCTGTTGGCGTTGAGTCCTGCAATATGCCTAAAATAATAAAAATAAAATAAAATAAGCCAATGAAAAAGAAAGATCTCATCCACAAGGACAATGACATAAAACACGTGGACCAGGAAAATCAACCATGATCACATATTATCATTACGTCTAAGATAAATTAATCCAAAAGGGAGGTAAATCAAAAGGACAAAGAGAAAGGAACTGCCCATGAGGAAAACACTACAGAATAATTGTTTTGACAAAACTAGTTACTGTCAAAGATCCTGGCTTAACACTGATGCAAGAGAAAGAACTGTCTGTCACCCTGTCTCTACGCTATTCCCATTCCTTACATTTCTGAATCAAATGTTGTCTATTTCTGTTTTTCTTACAAAGGGACTTAGTGAAATGCACAATAGCTACATTAGTGCTGTACTACCCTTTTGGTCTACTTGTTTTCATTAATGTAAAGAGTTGAACTGTAGGGAGGTATAAACATGAATGTCAAAGTTAGAATAAAACTAGGAAAAATTATCAAGAGCTGGGTGTTAAACGATTATTATTCCATAGAATCTTAAGTCTACTATGGATCTAAGGATTCATAAGCAGACTTTAATGTACTGTTCTGTATTAGGAATAATGAAATGTTTATAGCTATGACAAAAAAAAAGCAAACCTTATTTTTCATGATACCAGTTTCAGAGAAAAAGAATTCAGATCAGAGAATTTCATGCTGCATCAAAAGATTTGTATAATAAAGGCAAGATTATGAACACAGAAAAAGCAGCTTTTCTGTAACTACCAGGAAAAAAGTCAAAGTACTATATATAAGGTGCAACTGTATGATGGAAATTTTGATAGGTGACTTGTAAAATCATTGTAAGAAGGCGGTAACCATACCATGGAACTTTCACTATTTATGTTTTGGTTACAGCTGGCTTTGACAGACGGATGCAAGACACTGAACTAGTGAAAAACATCTACTCACATGTGGTGGGAAACAGCTCTTTTCCATGTTAACTTTATTTAAATTCTATTAGTGGCACTAATGTACTCAATGGTTACCATATGCTCTTCACTTTAGATTTGCAGTATTAAAAATGATAATGTGGATTGTTACAATTCTTTCCTTAAATGATGTCTTCCTTTCTAAATGACTGTCCACAGCAATGTATAAACCCATAGATTTTCTACACACATGTGCCCTTGTTCTGGCAGGGTTCAAACTAGACAGCCAGTTACTCAAAATTCTGTGATCTTCAGCCACAAATTTCTTGTCTCACCTTAACAAAACTTCTGAACAGATGTTAATATCCACTCCCACAAAGCTGACACATTCTTCTACAACACTGTCCAGCGTTGCCTTGAGTAAAGTCTGGGATACATCATGCTGAAAAGACAAAGATCAAATATCAACCCAAAGTGAAGGAGATGCAGTTTTGGACTATTCCATTATTCTTGCTACACTACCAGTAGCTGGCTAACACACACCATGGTAAATTTCTTAATTTCTCTTAAAACACACTGTAGCAGAAGTAACTGAACTGAACTTAAGGCATCTGTGTTTTCTTAAACTCTAAGATACTCCCACATTTGATTTGAAAATAATACCACCAGTATTTTTCCCTTGTTTGAAATTCTGCCTGGCATAGTAATTCTTAAAATTTAGCTTGCATTAAAATCTGTAGGCATTGTTAAAACACGCCCAATGTTATAATTCAATATGTCTGGGGAAGAGCCTGAGAAGGTGCATTCTAACAAGACTCCATGTGGTATTATGGCTATTGCACCATGCTTTAAGGCATATTGGTCTCTTATTATTCATGCACTGCCTTGCGGTGTTATCATCACTACATCAGATGCTCTTAAGAAAACACTGTTATAATAGGAAGCAATACAATAATAGTAAGTTGCATAGTAAATCAAACTATCATATTTTATCAAACTGGAGATAATGTTGCTTATATAAAGCACAACTACTTTATATACCACTATAAAGAAAATATGCTGTCAAAGCACCTCAAAATGCTTTATTGCTTAGAAGTTTTATGAATTTTTAAATACTGAAGGAACTTTTCCAGACTTACTCAGAAAAATTTTAAATCATACATTATGCGTAATAGTTATAAGTAATCTAAGCTGGCTGAGGTATTTCTAACATCTCCTCACAAGCAGCATTTCACTCCTCTCAATCACTGTTACGCTGTTACACTGTAGGGGATCTAGGTTTTCCAAGCAGTATTGTCTTGTATACTAGCAAGACACTTGGCAATATAGCACTACTTTGTTTTGTGTTGTTTGAGACAGGTTATCACTACGTAGATCAGGCTGGCCTTGAAATCACAGTGGTCCTGATTCAACTTCTTGAGTACTGGGATAACAGGTATGTACTACCACACACAGCTTGCAATATAGCATTTCTTCACAGAGCTGTTCTCTTGAATTTCTTTTCAAGCTTTTGATAGTTATTCTTGAAAATTTTGATTGATACGAGCAGCCATATCTTAACAGAAGATATCAAAGGAAGAGATTTTGGGCCACTTTAAAATTCCCATTCCTTCCTTAAATGGCTTATTGTTCAAGGATTGTCAATTAAAACAGTATAGAGTTTGGTGCAACCACTATGGAAATCAATATGGAGATACCTCAAAGAGCTGGGACTAGAGGTTCCATTTGACCCAGCCATCCCTCTGCTGGGTATCTTTCCAAAAGAATTAAAAGAATCATATCACAGAGATATATGCGCACCTATGTTTACAGCGGCACAGTTTGTAATAGCTAAAACTTGGAAACAGCCCATTTGCCCATCAGTTGGAAACTGGATAAAGATGTGGTTTTTCTATAAAATGGAATATTACTCAGCCATAAAGAATGAGAAATTAGATTCATTCATAAGAAAATGCATACATATTGAGGATATACTCCTAAGTGAAATAAATGAGTCACACATGTATAAATACTGAATAGTTTCTCTGGTGTGAATAAACTATAATAGTACATAAGATCCTAATGATATAACTGACAATGTGAAATAGGAAGAAAAGGGACAAAGGTGTAGGGAAAGTAGGAAGGGTAGGGGAAAGATAATAAGGGAAAAGAAAAAAATATGAGAAAATGAAAAAATGGAAATAAAGTGTTTGTAAATGGGGAGGGGAGGAGGGGGTGAAGGGAGGGCAGGGACAGGGGTAAAAAACAAGAAGCAAGACCTGTCATGTAAAGGTACAAGATCCCAATAGTGAATGTAACTGTACTGTATACCTAAAATGTACCAATAAACTCAATGAGGATAAAACAACAACAACAAAAAAAACAGTATAGGGTTTGGAGTTCAGTCATATCTTCAGGATTAACAAGAAAGCTCACACAGAATTTCACTTAGATTTACCACAAGGTCAATAGCAACTACAGGACACCATTAATTGTAAGGTGTATCTTGACTTCAGAGATGTTAAAAGATGAGAAAATTGTGCATCTTACAGTTATGAAATGCACTATTTCAAAGTAAGTATTTTGTTTGCTAATCAAACTAAAATTAATGATTTTCTACTTCTTGTTCTCAGTTACAAACTGTAGGTCAGCAAACTTCTCCAAATGTCCCCAGGATACAAGGAAGGCAATATAGCAGAGTCCTCAGGTATTGATTACACCATTATCATTTAATAACAGAAGTACTTGCTCTGGAAGACTGAAAGTACAGAAGTACTTCTGTATTTTGGAGATAACTTAGCTAGTGATCATCCAGGCCACAGCTAAAAAGTTTGAATTGTAATATTTAACAAATAAACATAATCAGGAAAAAGACCACAAAGTAAAGCCTCAGACCTCACTGAAAACCTGGTTACTTCTTAATTATAGCTTTTACAAAGCTATACAGTCTTTCTGAGTAGAAACAATACAATAGCAATAAGCACAATAATAGCAATAAGAAAATACAGCTGAGGGAAAGGCAAAGCTATAAATAAGTTGGAAAAAGAAAGAATAAATTTTGGAGCTATTAAAATAAGGAAAAACAGCTCTACATAATTCAAAGCACACCAGAAGTTAAAGATCGCTAAACAAATAAGCTACGGCCCTATTGAAGACAACTTGATTGTCTCTCCTACCTCTTATCCCCCATGCCTTTCTCCTCCTTCCAAACAAAAGTCTGACTGTGTTTCATGGATATACCCCACTTCTATACAGCTGTGTTCTTTGGAGAAGCTGCCCCACATCCATGAGATGGTACAGAATGGTTCAAACCACTTGCTTTCAAACTGAGGGTTGGATCAATCACAGGGTCATAAACTTGATTTAGTAACTTGCCATCGGCATAAAAGATCAAGAAAGAAATAGAATGGATCACATACAGTGTGTTTCACATATCTTTAATATGGAATGAGCAGCACAAAAAGTCATATAGACAACTGAGATTAACATGTATATGGTTCAAGGATATATCATCTGATATTCTGAAACAGCCAAATGAATCTCTGGTTGATGGAGAGGTTTACAGTTTTGAAGCAAAAAGTGAGTGAGAAATACAACATCTCAAGTTTAATTATAAACTGTATATTTCAGAAAGGAGGTTCCTGATTATAACATTTTTCAAAATTTCAGCAATTATAATATTCTAACTTAGTACAAGATGCCCTAAAAATGAATCATTTAATAAGTCACACATGTATAAATACCGAATAGATTCGCTGGTGTGAAAAACTATAATGGTACATAAGATCCTAATGATATAACTGACAATGTGAAACAGGAAAAAAAGGGATAAAGGTGTAAGGATAAATGGGAAGAGTAGGGAAAAGGTAATAAGGGAAAAGGAAAAAATGAGAAAAATGAAAAAATGGAAATAAAGTATTTGTAAATAGGGAAGGGAGGAGGGGGTGAAGGGATGGCAGGGACAAGGGGAAAAAATGAGAACCAAGACCTGTCATGTAAAGGTACAAGATCCCAATGATGAATGTAACTGTACTGTATACCCAAAATATACCAATAAACTCAATGAGAAAAAAATTGAATCATTTAAGCTTAGAATAAAAAGAATAATGCAGTAAGACTTCTAAAAGCAACCTGAACTACCAGTTAGAGAAAAAATTCAGAGAAAAATCTGACTCTCACTTAGTAAACTTTGACATAAGTTTACATTTTAAATAGAAAGTGGTAATTTTAAGACTTTAAAATAAATTTCACTTTCTAAAAAATTTTGCAAATACAGAAAATTTGATAAAAATGACAGATCCCAGATGTCTGTTGGTAATGATGTTCTTGTAGGTAACAACTTTAACACCTTCAAAATTAAACAACAAAAAAATGACAACAGCAAAATACTGCCTCTCCAGGACCTGAAATTGAAACACCAGGAAAACAACAATTTAGTGAAGAAAAAAAAGAAGTAGGTCCCCAGGAATCAAGAAAGAGCCAAGAGGAATGCACATACTCATACTTTTCCCAAAAAGAACCCAGGTGAGGAAAAGCCAACTCACTGGGTGGCAGCTGGCACACAATGAGAAATTGTTCTTCACAACATCTGAGCTTCAGGATTAACCAGTTCTACACTAGCTTCTCCTCTAGGCTTCTTGCTGTGATACTTTCTTATTGTTCAAAAAAGAGCCATAGATATCCTTATTGTTTGAGACATTATGACTTGGGATCTCTGATGTTTTTCTAACTGAAATGGTCACTTTTTCTAGTGGGAAGATAGAAGCAGTAAAAACAATACCCCATGCTACCAAAGCCCTAGAAATTTTATTGTCAGCCTTCTCAAAAAGCTTTATAATAATCATCTAATTAATTCTTCACGACAGTCTAAAATTTGTACAGTATCTTCATATTTGAGAATTTTAAGGAAATACCATGTGTGTGTGTGTGTGTGTGTGTGTGTGCGCACGCACACACATGTAAAGTAAAAATTCACCTGGAAAATTCATACAAATGAATGACAGAATAGTGCTGAGTGTGGTGGCGCACACCTGTAATCCCAGCACTCAGGAGGCTGAGGCAGGAGGACTGCCACAAATTTGAAGCCAGCCTGTGTTATATAGTGAGTTCAAGGCCAGCCTGAATTAATAGCAAGACTCTGTCTCAAAAAACCTAAAAAAATAAAAAATAGAACTGCCATACACTGAAGCACTATGAGGCTGTTAAAAGCACACAGTAGATCAGCTACTTTGCCAAAATATTTAGCAAGGAAAAAGGTTAAGACAACATATTGAGTTAAAATTTAATTCTTCTAGTAGCTACTTATGTAAGAGAAATTTCCACAAGCACTGTTGTCAACTATAAGCATAGATTTTGCTTACATTCTTCCCAATTTTTTACTCAGAGTAGTACTGAGCAAACGCTATTTTTTAAAAGGAAAATGTTATATATTTGTGAGAGGAAATATTTTTTAAAGTTACACACTGTGCTGAAAAATAATGTCTTCAGCATTAAAGCCATTCTAAAAATATTTTCTAAGCAACTATTATATACAAGACATAGCAACAGTTGTGCTAGGTGTTGAGAGTATAGGGAAAATCATATGGATTCCAGTCTTTAAGAAGCTCTATTTAGAAATGCTGAAAGCTGAGATGTGACACACTGCCCAGTAAGCAGTCACTGGTATAAGAGGTGAGAGGCCCCCAGGACTGACTGCTAATATAATCCCCACGGACTTGATGCCAGGAAAAAAGGAGTGTTCCATTTTTAAAAAGAAGTTACCTAGCTCTGAATTGTGGGGCAAATTATTTGAACTGTATAAACAGTTTCTAGAATTCAAGGACATACTATTTGAACAATTATAGTTTTACATAAAATTTATGAGATTTTTAAAAAGAAATATAAGTGGTCGTTTCTGCTAGTCAGCTTTTGCGAAGTCGGAATCCACATTTTCATTATTACTCTACCACAAACTTCTGCAGAACTGCTCATCAAACTGCTGTGTTTTATTTTGTTCTGAAGTACTAATATTATCTTGCAATTATTATTTAAAAAGAAAATCCTTCCACATGCAACCCTGTCTGTGGACTACAGCTTCTCCAATGACACAAAATTTCTCTCCCTCTCCCTCTCCCTCTCCCTCTCCCTCTCCCTCTCCCTCTCTCTCTCATTTATTCCCCAGTATTTCTGGCACAATATTCTTGAGTTATTATTTTACTTAGTATCAGCACTCATGGCCCTTTGTGTTCTTGTTGCCAAAATACAAAATGCAGCTTGCACTACATGGAAAACCCACCCAATTTTAAATAAAAGAAAGTTCAGTTTCTCATTTTGCATCAACTTTTCTTTGACACATGACAGCTTAAAACAGTCATCCAGGAGAGTGTGTGAATGACCCAGGACACACAGAACTGACAGGAGAATGGGAAACATTTGAGAAAACAGAATAGTGTGCGTAAAAGCAGCTCCTTCTGCAGTTCTTTAAATCCAGTACACAAGGAGTCTTTATGCACTCTTTATGGTGAGAACAGAGTTCGGCACCATAAAAATAACGTAGCTATTTAAAAACTTAGATTCTACACTACTGATCACACATACAAGAGGACAAGTAATCTTGAAAAAAAGGCTTCCAAAAGATTATTTGTGAGCACATTTAAAAGAAACATATACTTGGAATAGTAGCAGAGCATTTTTGTATTTTTAAATGAATAAACTACAGTGAAGAACTTATTATACTTATGGAGCTCTGAGAAGATACCAAATGGCATTGGTCTTTCAGTATTGGAGAAATTCTTCAAGAACTATAAGTATGCACTAAAATAAGGCCAGTTAGGTCAGGTATGGTGGAGTATACCTGTAAACACAGCAGACTAGGAGGCTGAGGCAGGAGGACTGTAAGTTTGAGCCCAGACTGGGTTTAGTGCAAAGGTCCTGGGTTCAATCCTTGGTATTCTAAGAAAGGAAAGAATGAAAATGAGAGAGAAGAAGAGGAAAAAGGGAAAGGAGAAAGGGGGAGGGAAGGAAAGAGGAAAAGAGAAGGAAGGGGAGGGGAGGGGAGGGGGAAAACCCAGAATGACCAGTGGTCATGGGGGGAAGGATGAGAGGAAGAGGTTCTCTTTACAAAACCTTCTCTGATCAGGCACATGGAAGGTGTGCAGAAGAGTCCTCAATTGCTAATGCAGCATTCAATCATCAGTTTGCATGAACTTATAATGTGTTATGTAAACCAATTATTTAAGCCAACTCGATTAAAAAAAAAAACCCTAGAACAATTACTGTTTTATTTGCTCTGCACAAGAAAATGGAAAATAATTTTAAAAACTAACCATCCAAGTAGTCTCACTACTAGGCATGAACCTTTGAGAGTATCAAATGAGTGTCCACACATGTTCAGCG
Source organism: Fukomys damarensis (assembly GCF_012274545.1). Classification (NCBI taxonomy): domain Eukaryota; kingdom Metazoa; phylum Chordata; class Mammalia; order Rodentia; family Bathyergidae; genus Fukomys; species Fukomys damarensis. The sequence continues at coordinate 24,325,223 of NW_022900914.1, forward strand.
AGGTCCCCCACTCTGAATGGCAAGAACTACTGTGTTTCCAGGGCACTAGGTACCCTCTGGAATATATGAATTTACAGCAGCTTTTCTGTTCCAGGCCTCATCAGAGTCTTAGCTTAAAAAAAAAAAGTGCCTGAATATCTGGCAACTGATTTTAAACATTAGACATTAGGCAATGTAGCACTATGATCTCAGAGACAGGAAAACTACCTAGGACAAACCACATAACTGCCTAAGCTTTCAGTTTGAGGTCACTTTCTAGATGGTGCACAGGCAGAGCACAGCACTCTTTTTTTGTTTGTTTGTTTTTGAGACAGGGTCTCACTATGTAGTTGAGACTGACCTGGAACTCACTGTGTAGCCCAGGCTGGTCTCAAACTCATAGCATTCCTCTTGCCTCAGCCTCCTGAGCGCTAGGATTACAGGCATGAACCACCATGTCTGGGCTTACAGCAGTCTTAATGAGCTAGGGAAGCACAGACTGGAGGCAAGGAGTGCTGAAGCAACCGGCATACTAGAGAGAACTAAGTTTTGCAGAACAGAACACCAGAAATTTGTTTAAGATTTCTTAAATATTTAGCAAAGCTGCACATAGCCAGGCCACCAAGAAACTTCACAAGACCCCAGGAAAATAGCTGCTTGGAAGTTGTGAGTTGTACAGAAACTCCTGAGACTGCACAGAATTTGGAGACATAAGATGTTCTACCACTCTGAACATAGCACACATCCCTGGATGATATCCCAGAAAGGAAAAAGTGAGCTACTCCAGTCCTAGAGTAAGGGTGACCGTACACTCTCCCTAACAAACTTTTTTTTAAAAAAAAAAAGCCCTCACCCAGATGAATTCTCTAGAGAATTCTATTAAACATTTAAGGAAGAAATTATACTAATTCTTTATAATCTCTTGCAGAAGAGAGAAGCAGAGGAGTGCTTTCTAACTCATTCTATGAAGCTAGCATTACTCTAATGTAAAACCAATTTCAAAAAACTACTAATATCCCTTCTTTACAGAGATGCTAAAATAACCTCAATAAAATATAGCAAATAAAATCTAACAATGAATACTATACCATAGCCAACTGATTTACTCCAGGTATACAAGTCTGGTTTGATATTCAAGAATTGATTAATACATTCAATCACATCAACTGGGTAAATAAAACTAAATATCATATTGATAGATGCAGAAAAAAAATGATAAAATATAACATCCATTCATAATAAAACTCTCAGCAATCTAGCTATAAAAGGAAACATCAATTTGGTTATAAAACATCTACAAAGAAACCCTGCAGCTAATGTCATATTTAATGGAATGAAACAAGATTTTTTCACTAAAATAAAAAACAAAGCAAGGATGTCCCTGTCACCATTCCTTTTCAACATCGTACTACAAGTTCTAGGTAATGCAATAAAACAAGAAAAGGAAATAAAAAGTATAAAAATCAGAAAGGAAGGAATAAAACCATCATTGTTTATCAATGACACTCCTGTCCATGTAGAAAACTCAAATGAGTCAACTAAAAAATTCCTAACTAATGTGTGGTCAGAGTAAAGATGCAGGTGAATTTACCAGTCAATCATGTTCTCATGTATCAGCAATGAATGAGTAGCATTAGGAATTAAAAATAGGGCCAAGGATGTAGCACAGTGGCACTGCACCTGCCTGGCAAGTGCAAGGTCCTGAGTTTGAATCCCAGCAATGAAATAATTTAAAAATATATTATCACTCCCAAAATAAAAAAAAAACCTGTAAATATATATTTTTATTTATGAGTTATCTGTCACAATATGATCTATATGAAAAAAACTATAAAACTCCAGTGAAATAAATCAAAAGAATTAAATTAACTGGAGAGATATATTCCATGCCCATAGATGGGACAACTCAATATGGTCAAGATATTGATTTATCCCTATCTTGATCTACAGATTCAAAACAACCATAATCAAAAGCATATTCTAAGCATGGTGGTGAATGCCTGTAACCTCAACACTCAGGAGTATGAGGCAGGAGGATCAGGGCAAGTTCAAAGCCAGCCTAAGCAACATAGAAAATTCAGCATCAGCCTGAACTACATAAGACCCTGTCTCAAAAAACCAAAAAAAGAAAATGGTAGAACACTAAACAGTAGCAAAGCAGCCTCTGTGAGATTCAGAATCCAGACACTGGAAAATAACAACTTGGGGAAGAAAAGAAGGAGGGAGGTGGATCCCCAGGACCTAGGAAAGGACTGAAGGGATAATTGGAGCCCATAAAAAAAGTGAAGAGAGAGAGACATCAAAGCAGAAGAAGGAGGTGACAAACTGCATTTTCTCCCTGACTCCTAGGTCAAAGTATGAGAGAGAAGGAACGAATCTGTATACAAAGTCACAGTGAGGGTAGGTGACTCCAGGGACCTCCAAGGAGAAATACACCAGTGGAATGAAGCAGTGGATGCTATGAGCTACAACTAGTGAGTGACTCCAGTCCTATACCCTGCTGTGTTCCCTGGAATGGATGCTTAGCCAGACATTGTTTTAGGGAGGGACCAACTGAACCCAGCATTTGGAGGAGCTGAGGGTTGGCTTCATCTCAGGGTTCCCACTAATTCAGTGAGGGATACCCGCAGGAGATATGCAGTATCTGGAGCTGAGGTCAGGCCAGGCCAGCAAAAAGCATCCAGAGTGTCATAGGCTGAAAAACTGAGGCCCCAACCCCACAACCAAAGGCCATGGTCAGCCTGAACTTCTGTAGAGTTGAAAGAACCAAAATCAGTGCCCCATTCTACTCCTATTGCAGGCTTTCTAGGATGATCCAACACCAATTTGGGCTCTGTTTGCCTCCTTTGTCTAACAGGGACAGTGAAGACAGAACCTAAATTGGACATGACCACAAAACTGTAGATTAAAAAGAAACCACAGGCTTGAAGTAATAGAGAAACTGATTTTCCTTCCCCCCTTCTTTGCTTTTGTTTTTGTTTTTCTGTTGCTTTTCATGAGTGTGAACACTGTTTTTAGTTTTTGTTGTTTTTGTTTTTTCCTTCTCACTTTCCCTCCTGTCTTCTTTATCAGTTTCCCGAAGATAATCATTTTTCTCCTTCAACTTTCCTTCTAATGTCTTTCTCTTCTTTTATTTTGCTATTTTTTTCTCTTGTCCCTTTTATATTTTTCCCCCTGAGGGTAAAATCATCTATTGAGAGGAGATCTACTGTGTAAAATTTTCTGATTTGTTTTAGATTGTATTATTGTACTAACTACAAATCTTATGCTGATGATTAAAGTTGGCAAATTAACAGTTTTGACAATCTGTCTTTTTCTACATTGTGTTTGATGGGATTGTTGTTAATGATTGTACTACTTTACCCAAGGTGACAAAGTTGTTGTAACTAGTTGTTCTTCCTTGTATACTAAAACTGAGATTGTCTGGGAGTCATAAACCATAGTTCAGTACCAAAGATATGGATGAAAGGTCATACATTCAGGAATCTCTCATCCCTAATAAATTGAAGAGGCAGGATCTTGGGACAGATTCAAAAGCCAAAAGTCAGCTACAGCTAGAAAACATCAATGGAAATTACTGATTTCCTAAGGAGTCTCAATATTAGCAATAAACTTGCCTACCATAAGCAATTTACAAGCATCAATATAGAAAACAAATTAAAAAAAAAAAACAGAAAATGACAAGATACAGAGGCAAAATGAAACCCCTGACCTCCAGCTAATTCAACACAAATCCAGAGGGCACTGAAGTAATAGAAATCAAAAGCCACCCAGTTAAAACTTCTGAAACAGAAGCAACCAGAAGTAACAAAGCACATGAATGAGTCTCTAGGAAAAAAAACAAACAAACCAAAATACAAAAAACTTAAAAACAATTTCCCAGATCACTAAAGAGATAATGTCCATAATGAAGGACACAGTTAGTGAATATAGAGTACAGAAAAAAAAAAATACATAGAGGAACTTAGGAAAGTGATGGAAACATAGTAAAGAACTTCAACATAGGAAAGAAATGAATTCCAAAAAACAGACTCAAACAGATACCCAGGAGATTAAAATTCTTTTGAAAGTATATGTAGCAGAATCAACCAATGTGGGGATAAATTATCACACACAGAAGACAGGTTTGCAGTTAGTGATCATCAAATGAAAGACTTGTTAAAAATAGCAAGGGACCATGAAAAACCAATCCATCAGCTGCTAGATGATCTACAGAAGAATGATGTAAGCATTATGGATTTGTTTAGATGTCCCCTCAAAGCTTCATGTAGATGATCTAAAGAAGAATAACATAAGTGTCATGGATTTGTTTAGATGTCCCCTCAAAGCCTCATGTGGTTATAGGTGGGGCTTTTTCAGAGGTGGTTGGATCTATAGTGTGTAACCCTGGAATTGCTTCATGGTGCAATACTAGGAACAAGGGCATTAGGATTAAGGGCATGAGTGTTACCGCTAAGTAACCTGGAAAAGATATAAGGGATAGAAAAAGCTGTGGTTGTCTCTTTTTGCTTAGCTACCTTCTGCCCCCCATTAACTATTTCTCTTCTGTGATGCCAGTCTACCCTGTCATCCTTCTTTGGGGCCAGCCAATTATGGATGGAAACCTTTATAAACTGTAAGATAAACAAAGCTTTCTTTCTTTAACTTTGGAGGTTGAGTATTTTGTCTCAGCAATGAGAAAAGTAATTAAGACAGTAAGACTGATTGGAAACAATGACAAATCAGAAAATAGCACAAAAGCCATTAAAAAATCTTGTTCACAGAAGTAATGGCAGAAAACTCTCCAAGCATGGAAAAAGAATTTGACATACAGATAAGTAAGGCATATAGAACACACACACACACACACACACACACACACACACACACACACCAAGGCATAGTCAAGATTCCAGAAATTCAATGTAAGAATATTAAAGCAGAATATTAAAAGCTGTTAGAGAAAAGAAACAAAATCCCCTATAAAGGAAAGCCCATGAGAATTATAGCAGACTTCTCAACACATACTCTGAAGTCAAGGAGAGCCTAGAGTGGACTATTTCAAGCCCTAAAAGATAACAACCTCCAACCTACATTGATTTATCCCATAAGTTATCTTTCAAAATTGATGAAGAAGTAAGATACTTCCATGATCAGGAACACCTGAAGAAAGTCATGACCACCAAATCACTATTCCAAAAAGTTCTGAAGAATATTCTAGAAAAAGAGAACAATTCCAAGAATTCCAACAGAATGAATCCACCAAGAAAGGCAAACAATTCAATAGAAGCAAATGAAAGGGAACCAACAACAGGAAAATAATATAACGACAAAGATTAAGTCAATACTGGGCTGGGGAATTGGCTCAGTGGTTCTACCACCTGCCTCACAAGTGCAAGCACCTCAGTTCAATCCCCAGTACCAACCAACAAACAAACAAAACCAAAGATAAGTCAGTATCTACCAAGTATAACCACCAAAGTGAATGGCCTCAAGTCACCAATCAAAAGAAACAGACTAGCAGAATGAATGAAGGAATAAGATCCAACAATATGCTGCATAAAAGAAACACATTTAATCCAAAAAGAAATTCATGCATTGAAAATCAAAGGACGGAAAACAATATTCCATGAGACAGGAACTTAGAAAAAAGCAGGGGTAGCTACTCTATTTGCAGACAAAGTAGATTTCATGCCAAGACTAATCAGAAGAGAGAAAGAAGGTCACTAAATACTTGTTAAGAGATAACATATACACATACTTGTTAAGGGATAACAATCATGACAATGATCATAAATATATATGCAAATAGTCCAACAAAGTACATAAAATTAATGGATATTAAATCAGATAAGCACTAATACAATTGCAATGGGGGAACCTTGATACCATTGTCACAAATAGATCAACTAGATAAAAAAAAAAAATCAACAAAGAAATATCAGAGCTGAACCAAACCAAATGGACTTAGATATCTACAAGGGTGTTCACCCCACAAGAGAATACACATTCTTCTCAGCTGCAAACAGGACTTTCTCAAAAACAGACCACATACTAGCTTAGAAAAAATGATTAAGTAAATGCAAAGGAATTGAAATTATCTCATGCATATTATCAAATTATAGTGCAATGAGAAATTCAAAATCAATGGCAAAAGAAACCACAAAAACTGCATAAACACATAGAAATGACACCCTCCTGAACAACCAATGGGTCATAGAAATTAAAGAAAAAATTAGACACTTTCTCCACTTAATAATGACAATATGACATGCTAAAACCTATGAAACACAATGAAAAGCAGTCTTATGAGAGAAATTTATAGCAGTGAATTCTCACATCAGAAAAACAGAGTTAAGCTCAAATAAATAATGTTGAACTTCAAGCTTCTAGAAAAAGAAGAGCAAGTCAAATCCAAAGCTTATATAGGCAGAAAATCATAAAGATCAGAGCAAAAACTAATGCAATCAAGACTAAGAATAATACAAAGAATCAATGAATCAGAGTTGGTTCTTTGAAAGATTAAATAACATAGAAAAACCCTTTGCCAACCTTGCCCAAAAAAGGAAAGAAAAAAAATCAAATTTATGCAATTATGAATAAAAAGTGCAAAATTACAATGAATCCTGCAGAAATCCAGAAGTTTTTCAATACCTACTTTGAGAACCTATATTCTATTGGAAAACTAATAAAAATGGACAGATTCCTAGATGCATATGAATTACCAAAGTTGAATCAAGAAGATATAAAAATTCTAACTCATAATCAATGATATTGTAAGTAATTTAAAAACCACCATCAAAGAAAAGCCCAGGTCCTGATGGATTGAGTGCTGAATTCTACAGGAAATTTAGAGAAGATCTAATGTCACTACTCCTCACTCTTTAATGAAATTAATAGGGAAGCAATACTCTCAAAGTCATTCCAGGAAGCAAGCATTACTATGATACTGAAATTAGAGACAGATCCAACCAAAACAGAAAAGTATAGAACAATCTCCTTAATGAATATAGATGCAAAAATCTTCAATAAAATGCTGGCAAACACTATGCAGCAAATCATCAAAAAGATTACATACCATGACCAAGTAGGATTCATCTCATAGATGCAGAGATGGTTCAACATATTCAAATCAATAAATGTAATACAAATCAATAAATGACAAAAACCATATGATCATCTCAATAGATGCAGAAAAAGCATCTGACAAAGTCCAACACTCATTAATGATAAAAACCTTATAGAAAATTGGAAGATCTTTATGTCAATTTGATAAGTCATCTATGACACACCAACAGCCAACTTCATACTTAAGATCAAAAACTGAAAGCTTTCATTCTAAAATCAGGAACAAGACAAGGTTGCCCACTATCATCACTCCTCTTCAATAGCATTCTGGAAGCATGACCTAGAACAATTAGATAAGAGAAAGAAATAAAAGGAATAAGGACAGGAAAGGAAGAAGTTAAATTATAACTATTTCTGGATGACATGATACTTTATATAGAAGACCACCAAAACCCCACCAAAAGACTCCTAGAATTAATAACCAAACTCAGTAGTGTAGCAGAATACAAAGGTCAACAATCAAAAATCAATAGCATTTCTGTACACAAATAACAAACTCACTGAAAGAGAAATTAGAAAACCAATACTTTTCCCTATAGCATCAAGAAAAATGAAATACTGAATGGTTTCTTTGGTGTGAAAAACTATATAGTACACAGGATCCTAATAAGATAATTAATAATGTGAAATGGGAAGTAAAGGGCTAAAGGTGTAGGGAAAGTGGGAAGGGTAGGGGGAAGGTAATAAGGGAGAGGAAAAAAATATGAGAAACTGAAAAAATACTTTGTAAAAACTTTGTGTTTGTAAATGAGGAGGGGAGGAGGGGGTGAAGGGAGGGCAGGGACAAGGAGAAAAAATGAGAATCAAGACCTATTATGTAAAGGTACAAAACCCCAATGATGAATGTAACTGTATTGTATACCTAGATTGTACCAATAAACTCAATAAAAAGAAAAATGAAATACTGAGGAATCAATCTAACCAAGGAAGCAAAAGACATTTATATTGAAAAATACAGTACTCTGAAAAAGGAGATGGAACAGGATATCAGGAAATGGAAAGTTATTCATTGTTACTGGATGAGAGGGTGATCTGGCTGTGACATCTGCCACCCCACTGATTGCCAGGGTTGATATGGCTGATCTGGCTGGCTAGGCGGATGTCCCCTTCCTCCCTCAGCACTCCATGTGCATCACTCTGAAGGGTGCGGTAGAAGAGGATGACCACCCCCGATAGAGGAGGACCATTACCTCAGTCAAGGGTTTACGAGCAGCTGTGCTTCCCTGCTAGAACCGCCAAAAAGTTCTCAAGATATTCCTTATTCCTGGATAGGCAGACCCAATCTAGTGAAAATGGCCATACTCCCAAGACTATTATACAGATTTAAAGCAACCTGATAAAAATGCCAATAGCATACTTCACAGAACTACAGAAAAAAATCCTAAAATTCACTTGGAACCAGTGAGATTCCATCTCACTCCAGAAAGAATGACTATCATTGAGAAATTAAATAATAACAAATGCTGGTGAAGCTGTAGGGGCAAAAAGGAAACCTTTTCCACTGTTGTTGGGACTGTAAATTGATACAACCAATATAGGAATAAGTACGGAGATTTTTTCAAAAACTAAAACTAGAGGTTCCATTTGACCCAGTATTCCCCTTCTTGGTATCTCTTGAAAGAGTTACAAGCATCATACCAAAGCAATCTATCCATACCCATGTTTATAGAAGCACAATTTGTAATAGCTACATCTTGGAAACAGCCCAGACACCCATCGATAGATGAAGGGATAAAGAAAATGTGGGATTTTATATACAGTGGAGTACTGCAGTGCCACAAAAAAAGATGAGACATTTTTAGGTAAACAGATACATCTTGAAACTATACTTTTAAGGGAAATAACTGGACACGTTTAAATATTTCATTGTTTCTATTCTGTGAGAAACTCAAAGGGCAAACAGGGACGAAATGGATGATGGATATTGGGAAGAAGAAAGAAAATGTTCAAACAGGAAGGGGAACAAGGGAGTGGGTAGAGGAAAGGGAATAAGGATAAGAAAAATAAAAATGAATGGTAATAAAACAATACAAACAAAGTTTTGTAAAGGGAGAAGGGAAGAAACATTGGAGGAAAGGGAGAGGAATGGAGGACAAAAAGCATTAAGATATGGTATGTACAGGTACATATTCCTTATGATGAATATGATTGTTATATACATCAAATGTGTACCAATAAAATTAATTATAAATAAAGAAAAGCGCAAGGACAATAAAGCCTGTTACCAGTAGGACAAGATCAAAATGCATAAATAAATGTAATGAAAATCTTGAGAAGAGAGAATACAATAAATAAATATATGAAGATGTTACAATGAAAACATTCTGTAATTTTTGAAAAATACTATGTATAGATTCAAGAAGCTTAGTGAACCCCAAGAAAGATAACAGAAAAGAAAGCCACCTCTAGGAATAGTAAAATCAAACTGTGGAAACCATCAGAAAGAAAGAACACATTATACAGTATATAGAGGAACAACAAAATCAACAATGTCTAAGTCCTTATCAGGAACAAGAGACTATGAGACAATGAAAAGACATCTCTAAAGTGCTGAATTAAAAAAAAAACAAAAACAAACCTGTCAACCTCAAATTCCCTCAAATTCTATCTTTCAAAGATGAAGAAACACTAAAGGCATTTTTAGATAAATGAGAACTCACCGCCAGCAGACCCTCCCAACAAAAAATGTTAAAGAGAATTTTTTAGACTAAAGAAAATCAACACTAGATGGGAAATAGATGGATAAATATAAAGGGTGTGTGTGCTCTAATTTCCCTTAAAACACATATTAGTATTTAAAGCAAAAATTATAACATGGTATTTTGGCATTAAATATTTGTGTATTGAAATTTCTACATGGAAAAAATAGCACAAAGGAGGGTGGTAAGGTGTTTTAATAACGACTATAACTGTGAAAAGATAAGAATATATATTATGATCCCTAGAATAACCACTAAGGAAAAAATGCAAAGAAGGAGAGCTGAAGCAGCACTAAAATTAAAACAGAAAACCCATAATGGTCAGAAAAAGAATAGAGGCCCAAAAGGCAGATAAGATAAATAAAAAGCAGTACAGAATTGTAGACTTTTAATCAACATATTAACACATTAAATATTAGTGAAATAAATGCTCCAATTAAAAGGGAAAGATGGTCAATGAAGACTCACTTAAAATTGTTGCACTCTTATTTGTAGATTATACTTTTAAAAAAATCAGTAAACAAAAATCCAACTTAAGTTTCCAAGCTGTTAGATCAGATAATTTAGAAGGAAATGGCAATGTCCTTAACTACTCCTCTCTTGGATTTTGTAGCTCTTGAGCAAGTGCCTGGATATAAAACACAGAACACTTGTGGGTTTTGTCCATAGGAATCTGATAGGTGATGTCCTCCCCAAATGTGTGATGTCTAGATCTAAAAGGTAAATCTCTTCCATATAAAGTAATTTTCAAGGCCAGAATCATTCTCAGCATAGTTTCAGTAGGCCACATGAGAACTCAGTTTTTAAAAAGCATGCAGATGGCACAAGGATGGAGTTAATAGCTAGTTTGATCTCATTCCTTAGTTATGAAAGATACTGTTTCTGTTTAAAAAGTTTTCCATGACAATTAAAATTTAAACAAAATGTATAAATTTCTTGAGTCATGAAAGTTAAAAAAGATGAGTCTTTACATATAACAGTGTAGTGTTTAAATTTTAATCTACTCAGTTTTTCATTCTGTTTCCCAGTAGGTGCTCTTGTGTCCCCTAGTGGATAGAGGTCTGTATAGTGGAGACAAGGGCAATTCTGACTAAGTGAACGTCCGCAAATACTAAATGCCTGTCATGCCCACATATTTTTCCAAACCAATCTTTGTACTATCTAATTTACCACATACAAGGAAAACATTCGCATAGCTGAAGCAGACCACACCTACTTGCTCCATGAGTGGTCACTGGGATAAAACATAATCCTAGCCCATGACATAGACACAAACCAATGCACAGCAATTAGTGACACATTTTAACCTGACATAATACAATGAGGTTAACATTTCCACTGCAAATTTCTATTTTTAGAGATTTATGGCTTAGAAAAATTTAGGGTGCAAAGATTTACCCACAAGAGAGAATTTTTCCTTCCAATAAACTAAAAGTAAAACAGTGTGTAGACAATCTGATCTGAAACTATAGGTGTGTGAGAAGGGGGCATTCTCCTTGCATTCAGAAAGTTTAACAGCCCAATGTTTAAAACGTTTATATGAGGGAACAGAGAAATAAAAGGAGAAATTAATACAAAGTTTTTTTTAAGGATTTCTTTTTTTAAATGTAGAAATAAAGCTCTGCATTAACCTTTCCAGTATAGGTTCTAAAAGTACACTTTCCATATACATAATATATATGGGCTGATGTGCAGTTGGCTGTGAACCAGATTCCATCCATTATCATTACAGAGAGTTTGTTCACTTTTCCCAATTAGACCTGAGGCTAACACTGCCAGCGCCGGATCCATGCCATGTCACTGTGTTTCCACAGTCATAGCTTCACACAGGAAGGCAAAGCTCTCTGTGATTTGTGTCTGTCCCTGCCTCACAGACTGGCTACAGTGGAGCCAAGGTTCTCCGTGTAGTCAGTACTCGTCTTCCATTCCTGGCCGCTGCACAGGGAGAGTGAAGAATGGGTTCCCAAACTCGGCACCCCACACCACTCATCTTCACCTCCTGTTTAACTGTAATCCACGTATCATCTGGTGCGCACTCGTGTGTAGTAAACACACTTTGCTCACTGCTAAATCATGGGACAAGAAGGACTCGATTCTACTGCTATTTTAATGTGTATTCACTGAGTACTGGTTTAGTTGAGAATCTCTTTGTGTGTATGCTAGCCACTTAGACTTTTCTTTGTAATCTCATGATTCTTAGTATATGGAAGGTACAACCAGGAGCAGTAGCTTTTAGATTCCTCTTTCTGAAGTTGGGAATTTAGTTTAAGAAAAAGAGTTGTTCCCAAAATAAAAGGAGATTCAGGTGACATGACATGGAATTATTAAGAGAATATTACAACAGCACAACATAAATTCATATTACAGAAAAATATTTTTGGCAGGTCTAGTCAACAGCAAACTCATAAGGTGAAATTTTAAAATAAAATCTAAGGTGCCTTAACATAACTGACCATGACCACAGTTCCACCTGCTCACTCTAACACATGCCGAATCCTCTTGCAAATGATTTCTCAAAACAGGGTTCATGTTAGCCGACACCCTAGTCAGAGTAATCTCTGATGCTTTTATTTAGAAGCACTTAGGTCTTTTTCCTGGGAATTCGGTAAAATTTAAGCTTCTGTCACTTTGCATAGTATCTTTTCACACAATAAAAATAGATAAGAGAAACTGGAAGATCTGGAATGCAAACACAAAGAAAACACTACAAAATCATCACTTGCCAGGTCCCAGGTCAACTCTAGGGAAATGGTAAATACACATTTACCAACTCATAGGCAACGAGGTCAAAATCCAGTTAAGCACCATTACCAGTAAGGTCAAACGGTATCCCCAGATACAGCTGTATATCTTGAGATATAACTAATAAGCTTGAGGAAAAAACATTTTTGATATTAAAATGCTGTATTTAGACATAATATTATCAATATACAGCAGACCCTTGACTTACAAATTCGATCTGTTCCTGAGGGCTGCTTGTAACTAAGTCAGTATAGCTAAGATTTGGATGTTTACCTGTGTACACGCTATAGATCACAAGAGGCAGGTGAATCTTCCATTAACCTAATTTACCCCAATTGTTTGTATATCAGGCCAGTCGAAACTTGAGGCTCCACTGTAGTACAATGACTCGTTTTCCTGAAATTTCTCTTTGGGTCACAATATGATTAGTCAAAACCATATTCATTTGACCCACAGAGTAACAGAGCCATAACAAGGGCTAGGTTATAGAATTAAACTGAAAAACTGAAGACTTCTTGAACTTAGAAGAGGGATATGAATGTTACTAATTTCTTTTTACCAAAGAAAGAATCCTGGAACATAGGAACTAAAAATCTCCTTAAAGGATCAGCTATATAATTAAGATCAGGCATCAAATAATTCTTTATTTTATTAATCCTCCAAACCACTAAGGAATATTCTATTACAATAAAGCACAGTTTACAAGTGACAGTTTGTTTTAAATAACTTTGAGTTTTAAAGTAAATTAGCAACTTATTTTCATTTTAGTTTGAAGCTTTTTTAATGATATTGAGAAGAAAAAATCTTTATGTTCCTCCCTTTTGTAATATTCTAACGAAACTTATTTCCTTTTTTTTTTTTTTTTTTTGACATTAGTATCTGGTTTACAAAAGATTTATAATAAATATCTGCTGTTCTGAGTGGGAAATTTCAGAGGCAACCACAGCCCTTTATTCCAATGGGAAGAAGTAGTGAGCTTTACCCTCTCTAAAAGTCACAGTTAGGCCTAGGGATGTACCTGATGGGCAGAGCACTCGCCTGGCTTACCTGCAAGACCCTTCCCCAGCACAACAAAGGGAAAGCTATCACAGTGACCCAGATCATACTTAAGGAAAGTGACACTCCATCATTAATTATTGTAACAGACCCTAGCATAGTGGTGGCGAACCTAGGCCTGCAGTGGGATGTTATTACTGAAAGCTCTAAAAGAGTCAGCCATCACTGCCCTGGGGTGATCCACAGTGATACTCACCTCATGGTAGTACTCCTTGGATAATCCCTCCCCCTAAGCAAGACCTGCCATGCTACTCCTAAGCAGATGTAGCAAAGGTGATAGGATGCCATTCCCGTGACTAGTTATCTTATAAGGTAAAGGTGAATCTTCTAATGTCTTGATAAGTAAAGTAGTCCAGTTGAAGAAGACCATGTGGCAAGCAGCTATGATTGGCCTCCGAGAAGATGTGAGCATGTTCTGGGGTTTTAAATAAAAAGAAGTGCTTACTGAGGTTTGCAATATACTCACTGGGTGAATGGTGATGCCACTAGTAGAATGGGGGAAGGAAAGAGACAAAGTAATTATTAGTTTTAAATTGGGAGTGGGTAGTGAAGGAAGTTTGGGAGTTCTTTTCTAGATATGTTAAGTATGAGAGGAACTTCCAAGCCTACTACACTTCCAAATTGTAAGATCAGCTGGCAGGAAGATAAATGGAGATTGGGGTTCAGGAGAGAGATTTATAGTGAAGCATTTAAATGACCAACAGTCTAGCATACAGGTGGGGGGAACATAATCAAAACTAAAATCTTGGGAGAGAGGAAGGGTGTGGTATGCAGAAGATGCAGACTTCAAGGGGAAGAAGCAGAAATGCGCCTGCTGCAAGTAGGAAAATAAATAAAGAACTCAGTACAACTCTTTTGCTTTGGTATAATGTAAAAAATTCTGAAATTTATCTGCAAAAGGGAAGAAGTGATAACTACTTACTGTCTTAAAAGGAGGATTACTCTTATTTACACCCAATAATTTTCATTGGACAAGGGGCTTAATCTTTAATGACATATACTCAATAAGTAAAAGTCTATCACAGGGCTTAATGTCCAAGTTAGTAATTTTGCTCAGTTGTCTTTCACATAAGGGGACAAAATACACAGGGAATCTATATAAAGTCTTGAAAATTCTTCAAAGTTCCTAAATAAGACAATGCGATTTTTAGTAATAATGTCAGAAAACATTCATATTGGCTGCTAGTACTTATCTGGAATTTTTACAATACTGACTTAATCTACCCTTTCAGCTCTGTAGTGTATTAAATATCATCATCTCCACTTTACAGAAAAGGAAACTGAGGTACAGTTAAGTAAATTGCCCATGGTCATAGTGGCAGAGTATAGCCAAACCCAGATGATTTACCTCTTGAGCCCAAGCTTTCAAACATGATGCCCCTCTGTTCTCTTAAGTAAAGTTGTAGTACCATTTGATCTAGCAGTATAAACTCAGCTCCCTTGCTTGGGTTGCAAAGAAAACCCAATAACTTTACCTACTTCATTTTTAAAGGAAAAGTTTTTAGTAACAAACACATTTTGTTTATAAGATGCCATTTTCTATCCATTCATAAAGGTTACCATGACTAAAAATGTTTTGAGGAAACAGATACACTTTTAAAGCTCTGTATCACAGTGTTCTTATTACAAACCTTATGTAAGCATTAACAGTGTGCAACTTCAGGGAAAAAAGATAAGTGATTTCTGAAGAAACTACCTGGCAACTTGCTTTGACAGGGCACTAGTCTTTTCCATGATAGAACTATAATTTGCTTTCTCCTATTCCCTTTCCCTCCAATTTTTTTCATCCTTCTGTCAACAAGAAAGATCAATTGCATCATTTTATTTGACACATTGAACATAATTATGATTTGCCACCTAACCAGCTCAACTATGAATGACAGAGGCACTTCTTTCTCAAAAGAAACTTGACTGCTTTGGGACATTTCCATTACTGGTTGGTCGCATCACAGTGGAGACAGTGGAGGACCGGTAAATATGGAGGTTAGGATGTAAGTATACAGCAGAGTTAAGAGGGAAAGTAACATGTCCCTTCAACAAAGTTTCCCCCCTCCTTCTCCTTCTGGGTAATTGCATTTATCTTTATAAGATTCCAAATTTCATTTTAAACAATTCCATTTTTTAAAAATGGAAAAGGCAAAGATTTTTATGATTATTATTTCCCTTTTGTTGGCAAAAAGTACAGGAGCAAAGGATTTTGTCTAAGGGTCTTCATTTAGAGTCTCAAATTTTTAGGGCTAGAAAGGCTTATAGGGATCATATTATACTATCCAATCCACAGATGATAAGTCCACAGAAGTTGGATAGCATGACTAAAGCGTCTGTCCGTGTTATTGTACTTTTTACCACAAATAAGAAATACAACTTGAGTTTCCCCAGTTTGGTTTTCACGTAGCCACAGTTCAAAAGACAGCATATTTTCCTTTATCCAGCAAACACATAAGGGCAAAAATGGGCAAAGTTGAAAATTAATTGAAATGCATGGTGTAGTTCCCCAATGCCAGTTCATGACAAAGTTTTCTGAAGTCAATAGCAACATGTAACATAAAAGAACAATAGGGCTCGGGATTTGGCACAGTGGTTCCTCCGCCTGCCTGGCAAGCGCAAGGACCTGAGTTCAGTCCCCTGTACAAAAAAACTAAAAATAAAAATAAATGAACAATGTAACATTTTTCACCAAGCTAAATGTTTTGCATTTAAACACTGTTCTTTATTACATAATTATGACATTCCTATAATTTGGGTGCTGATAGTGCTTTCCTTGGTCTACCACAAAGAAAAACTTGAGATTCGTCAGCTCTCCAGTACCCTGCTGCGTTAGTTATTAAATACTGAGTAACAAATTCACCCAAAGCTGGCGGCTTACAGTAAATGTTTATTATTTCACATAGTTTCACCAACAGCTTAGCTGGGTGTTCTGGCTTTCATGTGGGCCACCCAACAGACAGCAGTCAAGAGGTAGGCTGGGGCCATGGTGTGTAGTCATTTGAAAACCTGGGCAGACTGAAGGGTGCTTTTCCAAGCTGTTGGCAGAAGGCCTAAGGTCCTTAGATGCTGCTGGCTAGAGGCCTCAGTCTCTCTCCATGAGTCACTCCACAGGGCTCTTCATGATACAGAAGTTGGCTTCCCTAAGAGTGACTGATCCAAGAGAATAAACATCCATGACAGAAGTCACATTATCTTCTATCACTTAATATCACTCCCACCATGTTCTATTGGTCAGAAAGACCAGAACAATGAGGGCAAAGGGTAGACCAAGGAGAGGATACCAGGATTCGAGGATGGCTAAGGATCATCTTGGAAGCTAGCTATCACAATTTTAAAAATAGCTAGGTATGGTGGTGCACACCTGTAATCCCAACACTTGGCAGGCTGAGGCAGAAGGATCACTTGAGACTAGCCTAGACTACATAGTGAGTTCAAGGACAACCTGAATTACAAGGTGAGACCCTGTCTCAAAGAACAAGAAAAAAAAATTACTTTACTAGTAGTCCATGAAATCAGAAGTCTGAAATCTGTTATAACAAAAAGGTTATGAAAATTACAAGTTAAAAGAATATTGTAGTTATAATTGAAACACTACTGTTGGCTAAGTTACTTAATATTTGAGGTTTCAGTATCTTTAGGTAAATAGAGGTTGGGCTTGACAATCTCTTAGATACTGTCCTTGGTGATAACATTCTAAAATTTGTAATTGTACACTAGCAACAGTCAAAATGTGAACTCAAGTCACTAGGTTACCTTAACCTTAGGAAATAAATGAAAAACAAACACAGTAAAAACTACCACACAAGTAAAATAATGCTTTGCTGCCTGACTGTCATCAACTGTAAAATGGGGGGAAAAAAATCCTATACCATCCTTATTAAGTACTTCATGCACACTACTGTTTTCTTTATAATTACTAACTTGGGCCACTCCTTCATTATAATGGCCCATTTTGAGAAACCTCTCTTCCTATCAACTTGTAACATATTAGTGTTCTGTGTCATAGGAAATTTCCACTTTAAAATCACAATGTTTATATTATTATGGTATCAATTCCAGTTAACTGTGGTAAAGATGATAAGCTTATTAATATCTAGTCATGTAAACTTTCTGTACAGGCTTGGAGTAGTAGAGGTGGAATAATGATAACGTTTTATCTTTTTTTCCTTTATATTTTCTTCTTCTGGAAACCACAACTTCTCAGAGAAACTTTACAACAGCTTAATTTTTAATGAATCTTTTTTGTTTGTATGTTTTTCAAGGAAAATATCAAATGCTATGCAAACAAACAGGCAAAAACCATACTTTAATGATTTAATGTTTTTTACTCTTCTTTTAAAAAATAGCATACATAAGCTAGTTGGCATCGTATCATAATACTTTCATTTATGTGTTTTTCTAAGTTTCTTCTGAATGTACTAAATACGAATGCTCTTGTATACTGAAGTCAGAAGCCTCAGATGGAGGAGCACCACTGGTATCAGTAAGGGACAAAGAAAGCACTCACCCTGGGACTAATTGTTTGGTGTTTAGAAAAGGCAAAGTTCTGGCATGAAAGCAAGACCAGAAGTCAGTCCAAAAAAGTGATGCAAAATTTCTCAAAAACACTGCCAGAGGATAAATATAAAAAAAAATAGAAACCAAATAAAATTGTCAAATTGGCTCTTCAATTTAGGAACTCAAGGCAAGACCAAAGTCATCTTGGGAATAGTACGCATTGTTTCCACTGCTTTTAACTGATGCAGCAGAAAAGAATTTAAGGCTCAGGCATCCAAGAGTGACAACTGTCTTTCAGACAGTTGGAAAGGACTTGAGAAAACATTTGTTGGAATGTGCTTTGGCTTCTGCGGTCAAAATTTCTGGGACTCAGCTGAAACAAGATTCTGGCTTAAGACTTATATGGTTTTCATCACCCCATAAACATTAACATTATTGATGCAGATCTGTCACTTGAAATATTTTACCCATATCCTCTACTGCAAGGAATTTTCTTTTTACCCATTCATCTCTAGTGACAAATTTGTGGCACTTACAAATTTAAAAGGCTGTCAAAATCTAATAATGAAATCTTGTGGGGAGTCATGTGGAGCACAGATCAGAAAGAACCAAAATTAATTTCAGAAGATTTACTGCACAGGTTAGGGGTCACACTGAGGCAAGTTTTTCTCTACAATGTAAAATCTCACATACAATACTTTCCCAGAGGTAAAGAGAAAGCAGAAAAGGAATTAGTGCTGGGCAGGCCACAGAACAAAGTTAGAAACACATTAAAGAAACAGCGCACAGACAGCATGGAAAACTACATGTTGTCTACGACTTAAACCATGCCTGGGCCCACACTTCTTTTAATAATGGATATTACCAAGAGTCAGGCATACTTTTCAACTACTGATATCTCACCTATGAAACCTTTCCATTTCAACAGGGACTGAATTTATGGAATTGAGTTTTACACCTTCTCCCTAGTGAAGTTCAACAAAAATGGAAACATGCTTTAAAACGAAAAATGGCCAAGATTTGTCTCCTTTTGCTGAATTTTCTTTGATGTACCTGCTATGAGGAAGATCAACAGATCTGAGCAGACATTTGCCTCAAAGCTTTAGTAGTTGAAGAAGAGAGTCAGGAGGAAGCTGCAGGCTAGCACATTCATGCGGGGAACACAGCTGAGGTGGCTGCTCATAAGTCAGGCAGAACCTCTAGAAAGCTGTGGCTTGGGGTATGTCAGAGACCAACACTGGATAAGACCTGGGGCATTAACTCAAAGGCTATAAAGCAGTTGCTTCTTAAAAGAGCTAAGAGTTCACATGTTCAAGTCTCATGCCCTAAAGGCTGCCTTCATAGAGGACATAGCCTTATGCTGTGTGCAAGGGAAAGAGTAGCAAAATTCTTAAAACAATCAATCCTGATAAAGAGCTGCGGTGATTAACCAGATCTCTGTTTCATAATGTTCCCAAGACTTCTGGGCTTAATGCCCTATCTACTTTATCATGCACGAGGAGGGCTTGTGGGTCTTGAATCATGAATGCGAGGTAATGAACAGGAAAGGAGGCAAAAGTTCTGGAACATTCTACCACGATTCAATATTCGTACTCCTACCTAAAACTCCTGGAGTCTAACGTATGAGAATCTTTATGCCAGGGTGAGTTTTCTAGTCTAAAATCTTGTCCTTCTTGAAAACAGTCCCCAAATGCAGGTGCAACCACAGCAAGGGATGTTGTTCACGTAACTGTCATGGCTACTGAGATCTGTTGGCTACACACCCTGGTCTTAGTTTCCTAGGGCTGCTGAAACAAATTGCCATGATGCTGTGTAGCTTCAAACAACAGGAATTTATTCTCTCATAGTTGGAGACTAGAAGTCTGAAATGAAGAGGTGCTGGCAGGTGGTTCCCTCTGGAAGCTCTGAGAGAACCTGTTCTGTGCTTGGTACTGCTGGTAGTCCTTCACATTTCTTCTCTTGCAGCTGCATCACTCCAATTTCTGTCCCTTCACTTGGTGTTTTTGTCCTTATATTTTCTTCCCTTATAAGGACACTGAAAAGGTTAGGCCCTACCCTAATTTGCAATGGCCCCAATTTAATGCAAAGACCCTCTTTCCAAATAAGGTCACCAAAGGAGGAAACAAAAAAAACTATAAGGTTGTTTACTAAGAAAGACTATAAAGACACGAGGGAAAAGTTCTCTTGAATGAAATTTGGCATGTAGACATTTCCCATCTCCTCTCACAAGGTCCTCATAGAGCAAAGTCTTCTAATGAAACAAATACTGCCTATATAAAGTAAAGCTCTCTTCAACTTTGATGGCCATGAGACCATGACAGCTTCCATCAGCTGAAAAAAGTCCATCTTAAGAGATATCAAGAAACAAAGAAAGGGAAACAAGTGTGTGCATGTGCACACACACACACACACACACACACACACACACCTCCCAAAAAACCAGAAGACAAAAAGAAGTCCCTCTTGTTTACATTCTTTTAAAAAAATTAAAGAAAATATAACTTAAAAATAAAACAACAAAATATAAAACATAACAACACACAAAGGAGTTAACAATCAAGAGTATTTTCTTACACATTAAAAACAGGATTACCAAAATGAAATACTGAAAATAAAATGATTAGAAGACAAAATTGAGAAGTGCTTTTAGAAGAGCAATAACACAAATCAAGAGCTGAAAATTTTAGAAAAATGAGACAAAGACTTTCCACCAAACAAGCCCAAAATCCAACTTAGTGGATTTAAGAAAAGAGAAAACATAGGACCAATCAAATATATAGTAGATTATCTACTCAACATCAGGCATATCTTCAGATTTCAAGGGTGGTATGAGAGGAGTCCAGCCCAATGAATAAGAAAAGTCAACATCAAGGCATATAAAAAGATGCAAAAACACTTTCAGAAAGTAAAAAACACAGGATGCCTTTAAAGAAATGAGAAATAGATCACCATGAATATCACTAGATGCTAAGTGATAACAGAACCAAGGATAAATTATTTTCAATGTGAAAATCTACATCTAGTGAAATTATTATTCCAACCTGAGAGTAAAGTGCCTTCTTCCATTTGTCAACATTTATACACCTCCCAACAATCATCCAGCCAGGTCAGATTCTTGCTTATTCTTCTAATCTTTCATGTACCTCTAGTGTGATTCACAGTTTGCATTAAACTCATTAGAGTTTAAAGCAGAGATTAAATCTGTGATTTTCTTTCCCCATCACTTGTAAATAATTACTTTTAAAATGGCATGTCACATTCTCAAAATGGGACTCAGATACAGAGTAACATGACATAGCCTTCGTGGGATTATTATAAATTTTAGAACACATTTTTTGTTCGATATAAAAGCCAAAATTTTCCCTCTAATCAGAACTTCTATAAAGGTGTAGGGAAAGTGGGAAGGGTAGGGGAAAAGTAATAAGGGAAAAGAAAAAAATAGGAGAAAATGAAAAAATGGAAATAAAGTGTTTGTAAATGGGGAGGGGAAGAGGGGCTGAAAGGAAGGCAGAGACAAGGGGAAAAAATGAGAACCTGGACTTGTCATATAAAGGTACAAGATCCCAATAATGAATGTAACTGTACTGTATACCTAAAATATACCAATAAACTCAATAAAAAAAAAAAGAACTTCTAAAACAGTTTCTTTTGCCAAAAGCAAACAAAACAAAAAAACATATATTTGAGATAACAGGCATTAGGTATATAAAACTATAAAAGTAGAATATCAAAGAATTATCAGAGTTTGTTATTGTAAGGATTATATTCTTTAATATGTTTTGTAATAGAAGCTAAGTATATGAAAAATACCAATTTATATAAGAAATAAGTATACTATTCCTTAGTATGGAAAATAATATTTATATCATTTATATGATAAACACCTGTGCTTCTTCTTAACATCTTAACATAATGTATAATAAATTTAAAACAAAACATCTTCTTTAATAAGAATATAAATAATAATATCAGAAACTTTATCTCCTTTCTTTTGTGACATGCACAAATAAGAAAGGCAACTGTTACTAAGTACTCCAATAAAATATGCAGGATTATTAAAGACTTATAATAAGACTAAAATATAAACACCATGTATGTAACTTAGCTAGTAAGAGCATGAGTTTTGAATCTAAGTAGACTGATCTTCATATCTTGACTACTATTAACAGATTCTTAATCTCTTTCAGCTTAGTTCCTTTATCTATAAAATAACAGCACCTAGTCACACAGAATTACATACAATGATTTATGTCCTGGGAGGGACAAAGTGAGATTGTGACTTCAAACTTATATTATTTTTACTAATAATGTACTATAAGGTATATTAATTCTCTGACATCTTCTATATTAATAAATGATTGAATATGGATTTTGTTTTATAAGTTGTTGGAAAGCAAAACCAGGGTAGAACACAAAAACTGCAGGATAATATTAAAGCTATCATCTTGGCCAATACAGTAGTCCCCCCTTTTCTGCAGTTTTATTTTCCATGGTTTCAGCTGTTGCTGTTAACCATGGTCTAAAACTTTTAAATGGAAAATTCAGAAATTAAAACCCTCCAGCTTTAAATTAGGCACTGTTCTGAGTAATGCGGTGGAATTTCAGTCTCCCTCTGTTTCTCCCAGGACACGAATCATCCTTTGTCCAATGTATCTATACCATATAGACTACCTGTCTATTTAGTCACTCAGCCATCTCACTTATCACAAGATGACCCAATAATGCAGCACTTGTGTTTAAGAATCATTACTTAATGGCCCCAAAGTGTAAGAGTAGTGATATTGGCAATTTGGATTTGTCAAAAAGATGCCTTAAAGTGCTTCCTGTAAGTGAAAAAGTGAAACTACAATAGGATTTAGAGATCATATTTACACAATAAAAAATAACAGTATAATTATTCAATTTCATTAGTTATTGTTGTTAATCTCTGTGCCTCATTTATAAATTAAACTTTATCAGAGGTATGTATATATAGAAAAAAACAAAGAAAGAGAACATGAAATAGAAAGAAAGAGGAAAGGGAAAGAGGGAGGAAGGAGAGGGAGAAGGAGAGGGACAGAGACAGAGACACACTATGGACAATTTCAGGCATACTTTGATGGTCCCGGAACTTTTTTTTTTTTTTTTTTTTTTTCC
>NW_022900914.1:24348737-24381817 GCF_012274545.1 Fukomys damarensis
TTTTTTTTTTTTTTTTGGTACCAGGGGTTGAACTTGGGTCCTTGCGCTTGCAAGGCAGGCCACTGAACCACTGAGCTAAATCCCTGGCCCCACGGTCCTGGAACTTCTTCCTGGCAGAGAGAGTAGGGAACTATATTTTCAATCTTGAATTTCTCTTTTTCAGAGCTGTAAGAATAAAAGTTTAAAACTGTATCTTATAGCAGCAGCCACAGAGGACATACTGTGAAATACTAGCTATGTTGTCTTGGATATGCCTTTATTGAAAAATAAAGCAGCAGTGATAAGCCAGCTAGAGGTAATACAACCTAAATTACTCTCCTGAGCCAGCTGTTTCAATACAACTGTAGGTGTGTAAGCTGAGAAGGTAAAAATCAGTGCTTCATAAAGATGATCGTGATCTATAATGATTATCTGTCCTAGCTCTCTGTTTTAAGAAAGATTGATACTAAGCACCCCATTAATATATTCAGGGTGAGTTGTCCCATGTAACACAATAGCTCCCAAATACCTGGAAGGGAAAACAGATTTTTACATTTCCCTACAGACAGTAGGGTACCACAAAAAGCAGCACAATAGGCCTAGGATACTATCTTTTCCTATTCATCTCATGAGGTAATTATATAGAAATTGAATAAAAGATGAGCTAGGAATTGAAAAATTAGAAATCATTATCACTAAATGTTATAAATCAGAACATTTTGAAGTATTACCGGGTAAGTATAACAAGAAGATACTGAATTCTAAGTTCCTTCAGGGTATGGGTAAGATACTTTGTGATTCCCATGGTTGAGAGCCCACTGTCCTTGCAGCCATCATTCTAACTGTTTAATAAATGAATAATATTAAACCATATTTGTATAGTATCAGATGCAAAATATTTTTCACATAATGAATCTATAGTCCTAAAATTTTCCTCCAAATTACATTCTCTAAGCCAGTTTTTAAAAGTTACAATGTTTCTAAAAGGTTTTATACTCTGTAATGTTAGCTACAAATTAAGAAGTTCTTCTTAATTAGTAATATATCTTAAACTTAGTCACTAGACACTCAAGAGAAGAAACAAGAGAATGACTATATATGTATGTCGATTAAAGCAATTATAGAACAGAAAAATGTTGGGATGAATATCAATCAACTTAGTTTTAGAACACATAAGAAGCATCCGAGTTTTGGAGGAAAAAAAAAGGCAAAGTGCCCTATCTTGGCTGAGTAGCACTATTAAATTCAGATGCAGGGTTCTATTTAGTTTGGACAGGTCCCAGCCCCAGAACAAAGTCAGTCTGTCTCAGTACCATAACTGAATTCTACAAGTTAACAGCTTTTCATGAAAAGCTGCCATTTCAAAATGTCAATCAAATCTGAGCATAAGTGGGAACTCCTGCAGAAATAACCAGCTGCAGGTTTGAAAAACATTTTTCACTGAAAGTGGAAACACAAAAGATGTTTGAACGAGATCTCTTTTCATTCCTGTAACAGTAGACGGCCATTTTCACAACATCAAGGATAGAAAACAGGGGACAAAATTGCAAGTAATGTCTTGAAAGGGCTATTTGCAGGAGTGATGACTGATTCAAGTTGCAAATGACAGAATCATTGGAAAAGGGGAACTCATTAATATGAAATTGTTTGTTTCTCATTCAGTGAAAATAGACTTTCAGACTATTTTATTGCACTTGAATGATTATGCCAGAACAAAAATGTAAGCTCAAGTTTTTGCATTTATTTTTAATTACTCTAGGGAAATTAATGATGGTAACCCTTGACTTTATAAGAGAAAAATCCACTCATTATGGTTAGGAACAAAAATTTTAAAAAAGAATCATTGTTACTTTTCAGAACACCAAAGAAAATAAAAAGTATGTGTATCTATATTGAGCCGGTCTTAATTTTAAAAGGGAAAAAGAAAAACAAAACAAAAAACTGTACCTGTCTTACAAGAAAAAGTCCCTTGTAAACAATTAAATAATACAATGAGGCTAAATATTTAAAGTACTAAATGTGACAGGTTTTTGTGAAAGAGAGGTAAGTTCACACAGAGGATGTACATCAGAGAATAAGACTGTGAGAGATTTGCCACCATGTATATCTTCAGAGGCACAAAAGAGCAAAAAGATTAATCAAGAAATGGTTTTTATGACTGAGGGCATAGCTCACGGGTAAAGTATGTGCTTTGCAAGCTCAGCACACACACACATACACACACACACACAGAATAAATGAATAAGAAAACACATTTTAAGAAAGTGGTACAAGCACACACATCTTCCAAACATCTTTTTATATCACATACTTGAATGAATATTTTTCTGTCTTTTGCTATCAGCAATTAGGCTAAATGAGTTAATAGAAATGATGACGTCTCTCAATATCAATGCAATGGTCAATCTGTGCAGCAGAGAAGATATCAGTGTCAATTTTCTTTTATAGAAATGAAAGGTAAAATTGGATCTGTGGTTTAAAAGTCACTACCCATATAGTACACATACAAATAGGTTCTGTTAGAATTTTGGAGGCTCCCACAAATTAACTAATCTTTATTTATTTGGAAGATTTAGAGAACCTGTTTGAGCTTTGTTTATACATTTACCCCATATTGATGTCAATATGAAATATGATGAAATATGGAAACAAAAAGAAACTCAGAATACAACCCCCAAATAAATGAAATAGTGCCTAAGTGCTTTCAAAGAGTATGGAATACTTCAAGACATTAGAATTTCTCTGTTTAATTTTTTTAAAAATTTCTATTTCTCACGTGCAGAAATTTCTACTTTTAGTATTGACAAAAACTTTGGCACATCTAACTCAACCACAGATTTATTTGCTTTTAGTAGCTACAATCTATTAACATACTTATCTCCTAGCCAAATAGTGATGCTTTGGTATCATATACCTTTTCTACTTTAGAATCTCTTGAGCTCATAATCAGCAACAGAGGCCCTAAATAAGTATTTAATAAGATCTGTAATATTTGTATGTAATATTAATTAAGCAGAGATATAATGAATCTCACTAATCTTCCTTAATCTTTCCCAAAGAGCCACAATTCATGTTTAGTTACATATCGATCACGTTCATCAGTGCAAAGAAAAATATTCTTCCTTCTAATAAGAATAAGTGAAAAGTGTTTCTAAATATGAGGTAATAAAATCTTGACACAATGGTCTTTTCTATTTCCTTAAGATTTTTTCATCTACTGCTATAGCTTTCATACACCTTCCAATGAGAACATCCAATATTTAATTCCAAATGTTTTTAATTCTTCTGTTCAAACAGCTGGATGAGGTTGTGGAGCTTGTTTAAAAAAAAAAAAAGAATGGGTTGTAATAGGGAGGGGGACATGAACTGGTTACCAGTTGTCACCCAAAGACAACAGTTACATTTACTGGTGCATTACAAATGCAAATGGTTAATGTGGTATAAACTGTATACTAGGTTTTAGATCAAATGTCTAAAGCTATCACACAAGGCATTCATCTGCATTCCCTGTTTATGAGAATGAAATATGTAGTCATTTGAAGTCCACAATATGTATACTGTGTTTGTAATAACTGCAGATTTTACAAGCACATTATTCTTTCCATTAGGATTAAAACCTCACCGAATAGCAATTTGTGAAAGAATTCTAACAGGGCCCGGAGCCCAGAACTCTGACCTCTGATGAGATGCTTGGCAGCAACAAACTCTAGGTCTAGGCTAAACATCTGGTTTGAGTTAGACTTCCTGAAAAAATAGCCCCTGTACTGGGGAAACTGGTATTCACTCAGCTTTGTATATATACTTTGACTGACTTCAACACTGTTATAGAAAAAAAAAATGAAGAAGAAGAAAGACTGAAGTAGAATGCTTGTCAATCATGACAGACTCCTTGGTGGCCCCTCCAGAGTTAAGCACTCTTATTAGCTAGAACGGTCTATTTCTTTCTATATTCTAACATATTTTTTCCATATGATAGAATATACAGTGTACAATAATGTTAAAATGAGTTCAAGTTTGTTATTAACAAATGTAATACATTATTTTTATTTAATCACTGTGGGGTAGGAATTATCGGGTAAAGTAAAATTCATTCTGTTTACAAATAAAAGGAAGAAAAATAATAATATGTGGAAGTTCTTATAAAGTTTAGCAAATATTAAAACTCAAAATATTGGTTTCTACCTAGTGTTGCTTTCTTCTAAAAATTACAAATGTCAATGTAGTAGTGGTGTTTACTAGGAAGAGATTTTTTTGTTTCTCATCCTCTCTGCAAATTTGATTTAAAAAAATCACAATTCAAAAAATATTTCTCTAATATAAAAATGCTGAGTTTCTGTTTAAATAAGAAACAATCTGAAGACAGGACATTATTTAAAGGTTCTATTCAGTTTTATTTTCTGACAAGCAGCTTTAGTAGGAGATGTGTAACTTACACACTGCAATTAACGTGAACTTCTAGTTCATCTTTAACTCATTTAATGATTGCTAAATTATTTTACTTTTTTATCTGCACATATAGTTTTTTGAAGCAGAGCTCTCATATCAGACTGAAGATACCCTAAAACTATGAATGGTGCTACTAAAGGAGAGGGGAGCATCGAGGGGAGCTAGTTTCTACAGCCAAAGGTTAATGTACAGTGTAAAAGCAGGATATTCCAACATGGTACTCCCTACCTTGCCTGCGATTTGATTTGAGCTTCTAGTGAAAGCGAAAGTCTAACACAATTTATACCATTGTCAACACGTAAGATCCAGATCGTGTGGGATAATGATTGGTAGTGTGATTCACTTTCAAGGACCTGGGAGAGTTTTGTCAATCTCAGGTGGTGGTAAATTGCCATTTTACTTTTCTATATATCACCTTAATTTAATTATTACCTTTGTGAGTAGAAGTGCAAATGTATTTAAATTTAGTCTTTTGAAAGAACAGTGTGGAATTGAACGCAAATTAATGGGTGCATATTTCTTGAGGTACAAATTTACTTTTCTACACAGTGGCATTTCGAAAGACTCTATTGAATAGTAACATGTTGTAAAACATCAATATCATTCGCCAAAAGGTATCAGCAGTTTGCAATCCCACTTTTAGCATACTTTAAGGAGCAATTTAAGAATAATTATGATTATTTATACTCTGCTCATGTGTTAAAACTAGTCTTACTGGTGAAACTCCAGCCAGATTCTGCACGAAGTTCCTCAACGTCCTTGTGACACACACTTTATTTGTCACAAATGGCAAAATTTTTAACATGTCACAATTATAATTCAGCAAGTTATAAACTCTGTGCCATCTTAGCACTGGATAACTTTTTAAATGCTTAAAAGAACATTTTTATATTTTTATCACCAAGTCTTGCTGTTCTTTAATATTATAATCTGAATCAACAACCACAGAAAGCAAAAAGTAAAACTTTGCTTCTCCAAATCTTGTTTCTTGAATCCATAATTTTTATGTATTTTAACTTAGTTTCCATCTGCCAGCATTGAATAAATAGCAGGTAGCTCAAATTTACTACCTCATTATACTCTTGTGTCCTCCTTTTGTGTAACAGAACCACTTATCTTCCTTAGCTCACTACAAAATTAAATGTCTCCCTAAATGATGTTCATTCTAACAAATAAAAATTAATGAAAGACAATATGAAAAGTTCTCACTTAAATTTTTGAGATACTATGTTGTAAAAGTAAATCTACAGTGAACCCTCAAGGTACAAACAGCCTGACACAGAACAACTTGGGTTAATTAGGTTAATGGAAGATTCATTTGCCTGGTGTTGTCCGAGCAAGCATCCACATTTCAGCTCTACTGACTTACAGCCAACCCTGTTCTCAGGAACAGATCAAGTTCGTAAGTCAAGGGTTCACTGTAGATTAATATGAGTAAATTTAGGTAAGGACATATTTACTTTCTCACTTCAAAACAATGATAAAGTAAACCTGTTTGGTTTACTTCTGAAAGAAAGCAGAGGCACTGTTTAAAAATGCATACAGCCAGGGATGTAGCTCAGGGGTATCGCGCCTGCCTGGCAAGCACAAGGGCCTGAGTTTGATTTCCAGTACCAGGAAAAAAATGCATACAGTGTTATCATACATATTTATATATAATCATACTGTGGATATATGGTATTGAATTTAAGGATGAAGTTTTATGAATAGTCACTGCCTCTGATGCTT
This sequence comes from Fukomys damarensis, assembly GCF_012274545.1. Classification (NCBI taxonomy): domain Eukaryota; kingdom Metazoa; phylum Chordata; class Mammalia; order Rodentia; family Bathyergidae; genus Fukomys; species Fukomys damarensis. The sequence goes on from NW_022900914.1 coordinate 24,354,891, forward strand.
ACAAAAATTAGTTTTGAAGGACTGCCTTCTCTTATACCTGAGTATGTAACAGTCTGCTTTTGGGTCAGCACAAACATAAATGTGCATGTCTTGACACATTTAGTTGTTCATTTATCTGGTGATAATAGGGAAGAAAGTCATTACACTAATTCTAAAGGCTACTCTGACAAGAAATCTCTCTGAATCACAGGGAAGGGGGCTCCTCTGTTATGCTCCTTTCAACAGAAGTAGCAAATAAACATTTTCTCCCTGATACAACTTTGGAATATAACAGTGAAATTTTGTGAGCACAAATAAAAAAGGCTGACTATAACAATGAGTAGAAAAAAATAAAAGTAGTGATTTTGTATTCTAGTAGTTCTTTTGCACTGGAAATGAACAGCAAATTTTCTTTCCAAAAAGCATAAAGACCATGTCACTGCTAACCCTGTACATTTTTTGAAAGCTATGGCCACAAAGGCACATTTATAAAATAAGCCCCCACTTGTTAAAACTCTAACACTGCCACCATCAAGAGTTTCACCTTAGTGACTTAAATAAATATAAACAAAGTAATAAACACTATATGTTTTATAGAGTTCCATGAACCAGGGGAAAAAAAAAACTCACCTCGCTAAATAACCTCCTGGCAAATGCAAAAGAAAATCTAAATTTTGTTTGCTCATATTTTCTGAGTTCCGAGAATATAAGAAGCAGTGGGGGAAATCTAATTCATTTAACTGAAAGATGTTTACTTATTTCACTTTCCACTCTGGCCTTTCTGCAAAGTAGGGAAAGTGGGTGTAAACAAGAAAGGATAAAATAATTTTAAAAAGGCAATCAATATAATAAAATAATCTGGGCATTTTAAAGATGTCTTTCACATTTTATGTTTTAAGATGATCCTGATGGAAATCCCTTTACTGACTGCTTGTAGAGTTTGAAAACGTGCTCTGTAAGAATCAGACACCATGGCCTGCCACCCCAGGTGGCCTAAGTGTCCAGCTAGTATGGTACTTGCTTGGCTTTCCCACCAGAGAAGTAATGGTAAAACTCTCCATGCTACTTACTGTGGCTGTCCCATGATTGTCATAGAAAACATTTTTTCAGAATTGAGGGCTACAGCATATTAACGCCTACTATCATATGAACAACTTTTCAAAATATATTGTTTCAAGACTTCTTAATATACTAATGGAGATTTTATAAAGTTTGAATGCAATTTTCAAGTCATCACCTAGATGACATCAATAATAACACTTATTTAAAATAAGCCCAAATTATATGCAGTTGAGTAAATTTTAATTTGTTTTCATTTAAAGGTCTTCTAAAGTTGAGGCCAGCATGCTGAAGAAAAATATTAAACTATCTATAACCCTGTGTCAACATATGATGCTACTGGGAATGGTAAGTGAATTAATTTTCCAGGGAAAATTAATTACTTATGACTTACAGTTGTAAAAGCAAACAACGTAACTCTGGATTAGGGCACATTTAATTTCTGTTTGTAGTAGCGATTAAATTAATTTCATATAATTCATGGTATGTAATGGAAAGCAGAACAAAAATTAAATTCTAGACAATGACTGACAGAGAAAAACGTTTATATTTATGAAGCTAATCCAAAATTAAAGGTCATGGATATTAATCACTGGATAATAAACCAGTATTTTTAATGGTTCTATGGTAATGAATTTTTAGCATAGTTTTTTTGAGGAAGCATTACCAAATATAAAATCCTAACACAGAAATGAAATATAAAACTGTAATAATATAATATCTTCTGTAATGTCTCCTCTCCCCCCAAAAAACCATTAGTCAGGATTTGTACACCTTTTATTTATAACCGATCAATTTTTGTTCATAAAAATTAGGGCAGCTAAAGTTAAATATGCTATTAAATGATTTGGAGATGAAGTTCTTAAAATTACAATACAGCTAAATTTTCTTCCTCTGATGCTCAAACAGTAAAATGCCTTTAAAATAGTTCATCTGTGATTCATCTGACTGAATTATGCACCTGAGCACCGCTAAGACAACAGATTTTGGCTGACTAATAGTGCGCTAAGAATATGTGCACAGCTGCACACACGAAAATAATCACCTTCACATCCCAGTACTTCCTACTTGCTCCAGTTAAGCCAGACATAATCTTTTAATTTGGGTTCCAACTTCATGGTACAACTAGTATTTTAAGATAAAGAAATAAAACTTGCCTTGATATCAACTAAAATTAAATAGTTTAGAGTAATTATAAGACATGTTGTTCTCATGGAGTAGTTTTAAAAAAACTCCAGAAGGTCAGAATATTCCCTATTCTGGTATTAACTATCACTAGGGATCTGGTGAAATCAGTGATGGTCTAGTTCCCATTAATAGGATTATTTGGCTAGGAGAAGAAAGAAGTTGGAGAAATATTTTTAAAGTAAAATATCTCCATGATTTATATGCTTTTATAAAACAGTAGATGTGAACTTCAGATGAAAGACACAGTATAAATATAATGCAAATAATGCAAATAAACATTTCAAAATCAGACATTTTGTAAATTTTAAACTAATGTACGTATAGCCATTCCTTCTCTCACAAGGTTTACTACTCACATATAATTCTATCTTTTAAAAATGTGTATTAATTTATGTAAGTTTTGAAAGAGAGAACATTACTAAAAAAAAATCTCAATTCTTTTATAATTTCAAACTTGTCAACCTAAGGATAAAGTGTAATGTTACTTTAGAATAATAAGATAAATACAAATACTTTGAAAATAAAAATTCATACATAACAGTCTGAAAGAAATTTTTCTAAAGTAGCTTTGCACTGTGAAAAAAATTAAGAGAAACATTTCCAGGCCTGGAGAGACCATGACTTACTCATGATTATAAAACATTTTGGCTTTATTCTAAAGAGTAAAACTAAATGAAGCACTAGAAACCTCACCTTTCTGGCTTGTTTTCCTAAAACACAGAGTTCCCCTTATTTCAAATGGGCCTCCCTCTATGCAGTCCAGATTGAAAAGGGGTCTGTTTATAAAATCGCCTAGATAAGTGTCTGTAGAGTGGGAGGCACATCCAGCTTTTTTTTTTTTTTAGCAAGGAAAGCTGAAACAGGGCTCAACACCACCTCGGACTCCCAGGGAACTTTAACTTAACTTCCTTTCATTCTAGCTTCACCATCAGGACAATGTTTTCATTTTTGTTTTTAAGACAGAAAGCAAGCAACAAGGAAAGCATGTCCTTCTGAATCCGAACAAAACCTATTTGACTGTCCGTCCACATTGGTGCTGCCTGACTACATGACTGGAAACAGAAAACAGAATGCTTTGCAGCTCGGGCATGGATCTACAAGCCAGGGAAGGGCTGCACCGATTTCTCTCCTTGGGAAACACACACGGAATACCCTCCACATTCCCCTCAGTTTGAAATGAATTTCAGAAGTTTCTTCAGGCATCTTTCTTTTATTACAACCCACATTCATATTTCAGTAGAATGACTACAGGAGAATCACTAATTTTTTATCTAAACTATGACGTTTGGCAAACATTATATAACCAACTATAAATCTACAAAAGCCTCAAATACTAAAGAGATGGTAATTACATGATGAGAAACAGCTTGATTATGGGAGCAGTGAGGCAGGCTGTCAACAAACAGCTGTTTTTTATTGCCAACTTATAACTAGACCATGCATCCCAACAAACGAAGGAGTTTGTGTCCGTTGTGTTTGTTTTTAACTACTCTGCTCTCTTCCACTCCTACCTACAATGTACTTAGTCAATTTAAACATTAGAGGTGAACCACAACAGAAGAATCAGATACATGAGGATAACAAAGAAAGCATTATAGACTTACACAAAATTCTGTAGTTAATAACTAACAGAAGTTTAAAGTGTACTTTCCAATTCAACTTCAAATGCCTATCTTTCCCTGTGCAACACGTTCTGTCATTACTGTTTACAAGAGACAGCTCAGGCAATGGGCCTCTGCTTCCTCATTCCTGGATTATGATCACAGCAATGCTGCTGCTCTGGTCCTTTGTTCTGGAAGCTTTCCCCAGAACTGCTTCTGCCTCCTCCCTTTAGCAGGAGAGAATGAACATGCTTACACTTGCTGGTGAGATCTGAATGACCTTGAAGGTCTCCTGTAACTTGAAATTAAATGATTCTAGGAAGACTGATAAGTTAGAATATGAATAAATAATTAAAATAAAGAGTACGTTAATATCAAAAGTTAAAAAAATCACCAAAGTAAATTAAATTTATTTGAAAAGTAAATTAAATTTGTTTATTTGATGGTCTTACGGTACGAAATACAACCACTTTCACATCTGTACCTTCAGGCACTTTCATGTCTATTATTTTTCTTTTCTCCTTTTAACATTCCTTCAGAAAACATATCAGTATCCTTATCTAATTTTCCAACAAGGCATGAAGAAGTAAAATTATTTTCCCAAGGTGACATGGCAAAAGTAGGCCAAACTCTTTTCATGTCCTGGGCCCTCTGTTCTTTCCACTGAGAGGGCTGAAATGAGGATGGTGGCAGTGACAATGTTTGTGCAATTTGAGTTTCAGCAGTCTCGAGCACTACTTCAGTGACACTATAACTAAACACACCCTGCACCATGACTACTCAACTGCAGCATGGGCATAGTTAGGTGCCCCACAGAGAACAACTGACCGAGAATTTTAATCAAGAATCCCAATTTTCTTTTACAGACTTAATGGTAAATACAACACTTCTCCATGGAAGATATTTTCTGTCTCACTCTTTAACTACAAAGTTCTAATTCTTTTTTAAATCATGCCTTTCCCGTGTAGCAGGTTGGGCTGGATGTCTTCCGTATTCTACAGCTATCACTGGATCTCCATGCAGTTAATGCAAACTTTATCAGCATGGCCAAGAGTGTGTACTCTGAAAAACTCAAAAAGTTGCATAAATTTGTCAACAGGTATCTGAGTGGATTTCAGATTGAAAAAGACTGCTGGATCACTGTTGGGCTTTTTTTGTTTTTTTAAGTTTGGTTGTATTTCAAACTATACAAAGGGGATCCTCAGCGAGCCACTACCAAACAAACTCTCTTCAAGAAGCAGCTCATAGGAAGTTGGAAGGGAGCAGAGCAAAGAGCCATGTAAGTATGCAGACATGGCAGGAGGAAATACTGAGGAAGGCAGAGAACACAGGGAAAGATTTGAACTATGCTTCCTCCATTATCTATGCTATAAACCAACTAGTATGCTATGCATTGGTTTGTCATGGGAATTTAGAAGGAGAGAGGAAGAGTAACAAACTTTAAAAAGTCAACCCCTAAGAATAATTTTAAAATCTCAATCCTTAAAAAAAAAAATAGTAGCAAAAATCACCAAGCATGGTGGCAGCACCTGTAATCCATGCACTCAGGAGGCTGAGGCAAGAGGATTACCAGGAGTTCAAAGCCAGCCTGGACTACACAGTGAGTTCAAAGCTAGCCTTAACTATATAGTGAGACCCTGTCTCAAAAAACAAACAAAAACACAAAAACAATTATGAAGGTAAGCTCACTTTTACCACACTCAATGCCAGCTTACAAAGTGTAAAATTTAGCATCTCTTGGAATGTCTAACATAGTTTCCTACTACTAGCAAGAAGACTTGGGAGTTTGAGAGGCCAAATTAATGGCATGAAATGAATCCTATTGCTTTTTAAAGTTCCATTTCTATTACATTTTGCGATTATGAATGATCATTACTAATCACATGACTGAAGTGGTTTCAAAGCAGACACAGTCACCAGGACTGGTTGGTTATGACTAAGCAATAATCTTACAAGGTTGTTAGGGTGCCAGTGGGTTTGTCCTGGTCCACCCATGTTTGCAGAAATCATAGACCTGCATTATCCTCCTCTACACTCTCTTTATCCTACACAAATGGTGTTTCCCTTCTATCAATTTTCCCGAGAAGTGCATAATGGAATATCACAGTTTTTAGAATAAATTTAGGGTTCTAAATAAAAATATAGTATGCCCCCAAGAAAAGCAGAGAAAAAAATATAAAACAGATTCTTACCCTTACTTTAATGGAGTCTTGCAATGTTTGAGCTATAAAATGCCTTAATTAATACTTGCCAATTAAATGCCTTGCTGAAGTCCAAGTCTTTCTGTCTGTAAATGGTTGGTACTGGGCACATCTGGAAATTCAAAGGATCTTTCAAAATCAAAGCTGGGAAGATGACATATTTTCACTCTCCTTCTAGGTAGGTTCATATCACCAGATGATGCTGGATATGGCTTAACTCCAAGAAAAATAGCCTTTTACTTGGTTGTTCAATGGCTGTTTATGCGTATACAACAAGTGCTTTATATACACTAGGAGCCTATTAAACGTGCAAATCCTCCCTCAGTCTCACTCTAGATCACATGTACCTCTATGAGCTGTGACATCCTCACTCCTCCCACTGTTGAATAAACAAATTCCAAAGGCTCTTGTAAGAAAATGGATTTTCTGTTCTATCACACTGTGTTTTTACAAATGCAGAATACAAAAGGGGAGACCAATAGGTGACTCATTTTTCCCTAAATCCTCTGATTCTGGCCAGTTCTCCTCACTCACTGAGGGCCGAGAACATTGATTTATTCTATGGAGTCCTCCTGAGGTTCCTCTGGGACCTGGAAACCAGAAAGATTCCACCCACTTCCCTAATGTTGAAAACACATGAGTTCTCACTCTTTTGCCCCACTTAGCTAATTGGCAAGGACTGGATATATCATTCGTATTCAGTAAATGTGAACCAAAAATGGAGGAAAAATTCTCAGTTTAAAATTAGAAAAAAGCATTATGGGGAGGGAAAAGGAGTTGTTTTATAGATAAACTTCATACTCTGGTGTTGAAAGTTAAGGTCCACAAATCAAAACGCAGTCATGTCTACAGAGTGAGGATTTTCCATTGCCCTCTCAGTGAATCACGCTGCGGTTAGTTGAAAGTGCTGTTCACATAATAAATTAACCACCTCATTTCCTTCGTCACCAAAATATACACAGCACCCCCATACAGATTTGTTTTAATAAAAGTAATAAAGCAAGCCCAGAGGTTAGAGCTGTTATGACATAATCGCACCTCTGAGATTTGAAAACACTCACTTGCACATCATGCCTCAAAAGTCTTCACAACCCCCCCCCACGCCAACAAAACCTAACTGTACTCATACCTTCTGGCCCCATTTATTCAAAATAAATAATAAACAATAACCTTGAAAAATCCAGGAGCAAATTCTCCCTTTCAATTATACATCTGAAAAGAACATATGCTTTTAAATAATACTGCTAACAGGGTCAGGGATTTAGCTCAGTGGTTCCAGTGCCTGCCTTGCAAGCACAAAGAGTCGAGTTCAATCCCCAGTACCAATAAATAAATAGATAGATAGATAGATAGATAGATAGATAGATAGATAATATTGCTAACAAATAGCTTCTGTATGTGATCTAGATTATTAAAGAAAACATATCACTACAGTTAACAGCACCCTAAGAAGGTAGACAACTGCCTCATGTCATCCTAAAACAAAGGCATTTTCTAAAGTTACTTGTTCAAAATGCCAAGCAACACATGTATTTCTTTATGTGAACTGAGAAGCAATTTTCATTCTAAACAAATCAGGCAAATGAACTTTACTTACCTGGTAATGATGTTTAATTACTGAGAAGAACTCAAGTGGGGAAAACAACTCTCATAGTTTTAATTTGTCCTCAACCTTGATTTTCACCCCTAGAATTCCTTTCTATGATCACCAGAATGAATGACCTTGCTATACAACTGTCCACAGGGTAAGATGGATTTTGGGGGAGTAATGTGCCATGAGTGAACTCGTGCCGTAATTCAATGAGGCCAGTTTTCCTGTCTCTGCATCACGTTATAATCACTTTGCAGAGGCAAGGTTCATTGTTCACCTAAACTCTCTACTTCCCAGTCCTCGCTGGAAGACCATGCCTTCTATAAATGCTATCACTATGACAATGAAGAGGCCTTCCCCCTGAATGCAAAATGTAATTCAATCTTACTCATAATTAAATTTATCTGTGCTATTCTTAAAGACCATGGTTAACCCCTGTGTACACATATATACACAAAGGAATGAATATATCAACATTCCCAAACAGTATCGGATAACAGATCTTCAGAATACAGTTTTTAAATGCTCAGAAGTGGCTCTAATATATATTTTATTTCTTTTATCAGTTGCTATATTTACATGGCAAATCTTATAGTACATAAGTTTTCAATTTTTTCTAATGTAAATATTATGCAATTTTTTGCCCTGAGTAAGGTTAAAAATTCCATTGAAGATTCTCTTATAGTATGCCAATTTTCCACAGAAAATTTGTATCCAAATGTTCAGCAAAACATTATAAAAGACAATATCAATACCCAAGTTAAACACTTTGAGTAATTTTATAATATTATTTCTAGTCTATGGATTATCTACCTACACACAATCAGTATCAGACCTAAGAATTACACTGAAAACTTCCTTGGAGCTCTGAATCAAAGAAAAACATATTAAGAACATCCATAAATTTTTATGTTAGTAGACAATTTCAATTTAAAGGAAAGATGCTATTCCAACCAATTTCATTGCAACAAAGACTTTCTTGGATAATGATACAGTATATTTTATTAGCTATTAGTCCTTAGAAATATTGATTTTCTGATTTAGTCCCAATCCAAGAGCATTCTTCAGTTACTGTTCCCTCTGATCTACCCTGGTAAAAATTATTTCCAAAGAGAACAGAAAACACATTATAGAGAGAAACAATGAATGAAGAGACATGTGCTACATTAAAGAACTTTAGTTCCTTCATACACAGCAATCCTTCCTCAGTTATTCTCATTTCAGCTCATGAGTATGTGAAGGCCCTCTGCTGCCCAATTCTCAAATATTTTCCAGCACAGATGCTCCCACAGAAAGACCCAAAAAGAGTACAGAAAGACATACGATGTGCAAGACAGCTCTCTCCTATCCCAGTAAGTTATTTGCCACTCAATGGAGAAAGAATTCATGTCTACTTTTCAACTCCTTCTCAATTTTAATGAAATGTTCACTATAGGAAAATAATGTTCTAAGACATCTTCTGAAAAGACATTTCATATTCTTAAAACATAGGTAAAATGGCAAATTTAGTAAAGATATATTGTAATAGGTTTCTTAAAGCATTAACTGGTAAAGAGTTGTCAGTGTCACCTCCATAACTGGAATATGTAAAGCACTGCATCACAAGGAATGGTAAGAATGTGGCATTACTTATTCTCAGCAGCTTTGAGAAAAATCACATCTTAAGAATGTAATAAAGTTTTGTTTTCCACAAGGCCAGGTAAATGAAACTAAATCCAAGATTTGAAATCCAAAGTGGGAAAAAATACTAAGATACAAAATTGTAGACTGGACCAGTGTTACAGATTAGAGAATGTATAAACAAGCAGTATTTTCCAGGTAATTTTAGGGCTCTAAAAAATTGTATGCCAATACAACATACTAAAATGAGAAAAAAAGCCTCATGAAATACTAAACTGATTTTAGCATCATCTGTAAGGATTTACTGTAACTGTCCAATAGAGTACCAATACTTTGCATGAAAAAAAATGTCATGTTATAGATTACACACACACACACACACACACACACACACATACACTCAACTATGAAAATAAAAATTCTGATGGAAAATGGAAAATGATCCAGATTGCAGTAGACCATGGTCCCTGTCAAGCCAAAAAAAAAAAAGAGAGAGAGAAAATTCTTACCTTAAAAATCAAGGACTTAAAGCTCTTAAGGATCAAAATATACAACTGAAGGAAAATGAGGATTTCTTGAGAGAAGTTTCATTTTAAAAAAATTAAAGAGAGGGATTTATAGTAGCTAGTAGTTCAGATTTACCCAATAAAAAATTTAAATGAAAAAGCAAAAAAATGATATATTCATAACAGTTAGAAATACAGTAAATATTAACTATACTGATAATCTACCATTCACTCATTCAACAAGTGCTTACTGAATATCCACCGTGTGCCAGGTCCTGGGAGACCTGTACACAGAGGCGGCAATACCCAGCCCTCTTATAAGGGTTTACATTGTATCAGATAAGATGGTGAACAAATGAGTACAGTGGCTTTAGAAATTTCAAAACGAGCTGTTCCCCTATTGGCTCTGTAACAGGAGGTTTCTACTTCACAGAAAGAGTAAAAACTAACAGGAAATAAGCCCTCATAGCTTGCTTGCTATCTTGTACCTCTTACCACCACACTATACCCCACTACAGAGGCTCTCTCTTCTGAGCTCTCTGTGTCCATCTTTCCTTGGGCTATTTCTCTAGGCCTCTTGTGCTTTCCCGTCTCTACAGGCATCCAGCTTCCTCTCACACCAGCACCTTCAACTTCTCCCTTCTCTTACTGACATTTAAATGTAACCAAATCCTGACTTTCCGGAATGTTTTCTATGCTTTTCTCTTGAATGTTCACTTTTCATTCAGTCTTGAATTTATTTTTGTCTGATTTCTCTCCTATACCACTTCAGTGATATTATTCTTGTTATGGTCACCATTGACTTATTTTTAAAATTAACTTTGTACTTTTAAAATGTACTTATTTGTCAGTATATAAAAACAATATACATAAGTATGGGGTGCCATGTAATGTTTCAATACATGTATAAATAGTAGAAAGTTTAAATCAAGTTAAACATACCTATCTCCTCAAATATTTATTATTTCTTTATGATACAAACATTCAAAATCCTTTTTTCCAACTTCTTGAAATATACAGTACATAATTCTTATCCACAGGCATCCTGAGCAATAAATCTTACTCCTAACTATAACTTAGTTCCCACCATTCAACTTTTCCCCCATTTTTCCTCCCCTTATTTTTATTTTATTAGTACATGTTTGCAATTCATGCAGTTTACAATCACCTTGGGTAATAGTTACATGTACATATTACAGCTTGTTTTATTTTTTAAATCCCTTTCCTTATCCCTCTCCCTCCCGCCTCCTCCTCCTTAGGTTCCCCTACCCTCTTTTTCATACTTGTTGATTTTATTTGTGTTGGCTCATGTTTCCTCCCCCTATTTTTAATGAAACATAAATGACACATTTTCATTCTTATCTAATACTTTTTCTTTGCAGTATTTTACATTACTGATTTCTTCTTCTTCTTCAGACTCTCACCCTTTGATATTATAATGTATGTCCTGATTTTCTCTCATTACATAATACTGTGATGTATGTTTAAGATACTGAGAAATCTATTTAATATCAGGTTCTAAATCATTAGGCCTGGGAGGGTCCAAGAGGCTCTGGGAGGGTTCTCTGCTATTCACAGACAGGCAGCATTGCTGTAACCTGGAGTCATGGAGAAACAGACTCTCATCACCCACTCAGGTCAACAGACTTGGTAACTGCACTTCTGTAAGATCTCCAAAGGGTTTATTTGTACATTCAAGCTTGAGAAACATTAAAGCCAACTGTTCTCTAACCTAAGTCAACAAATAGATCACAGGGTCCTACTCCTAAATTTCTCATTTTATACTCTGGAGAAAGGATAAAAATGTTTGTATTTCTAACAAATTCTTAGATGATACTGATGATTCTGATCTGAGGACTACATTCTGAGAAACTTGGCTGTGTATTAGGATCACTTGCAGAACTTTAAAAAGTCTGTTGGTATGTGAAGTCCACCCTTCTAAACCAATTAAACTAATGCCTCTGGATATGAAGTCTAAATTAGTTATTTTTAAAAGTACCCTTGCTTAATCTTAAGATTTCTAAGGTCAATAATTTAGAAGTTAGGAAGGTTAGTGATGAAAACAGAATATAGGGTGTATGCTAAAGGACAGTATCATTGCTATAACACGCAACTCTGATTCCTTAAACATCTGTTCTGCCCAACTCTGACCTGTAAATAAGCTCTGGGAATTTAACAAGTTGTCCTGAGCCATGTCTCTCTAAAATTACCAATGGGAACAAAACAGATGATATTTAGTTGTTGTTATGGTTTAAAATATCCCCCAAAAGTCTGTGTTAAAAAGCAGTGGTTTTGGAAGGCAACTAGATAGCAGGGCACTACATTCACTAGTGGGTTAACCCATTCTGTGAATGCATAGCTCAATGTGCTGTCGGAAAGTAGGGCCTAGCTGGAGGGTTGGGTCAGTGGGGGCATGCACTGGAAGGGTATATTCCGTCTCTGGTTCCTCTCTTCACTCTCTGCTTCCTGGCTACCATATGGTTAACAGTTTTTCTCTGCCATGCCCTTCCACAATGCCATCTCTGCCTTGAAACCAGCTGACGACTGACAGAATCCACTTAAAATATGAGCCAAATTAAATCTCTCCTTTAAAGTTATGAGTGTTGAGCATTTTACCCCAATGACAAAATAGTCACAAAATTTACAGAAGAAAAACCTAGATTTCAATGACAAGTTTCAAAAGACAGTATCAAAACTTGGTATCAAAGTATATTTAATTTGGTGAAAGACTAGGGTCTTCAAGAAAATCTATATGAATAATATGAAGACAAACATAGTCTATAATTCTAAATGTATTTTTCACTTTCACTGAAAAACGAAAATGAACTAATTTTCTTGATTATATAAATAAATCCACTTTGTGAACTCACACAATGTATATGAAAGAAATTAAAACCAACTGAAAACCAAAGTTCTTAGTTTAAAGAACCTTTGTTATTTGACCAAACTTTCTTCTCTTTCTTAAAATTATAAAACATCTAACAAAAAGTTAGAGTACAAAACAGTATAAAAGATACAAGGTACCCACCACCTTGCTTAAGAAATGAATGATTACAAAATAACTGAAATGTCTAATGTACCTCTCCCAGATCCCATTCTTTTTTCATTCTGTGCCCTATCCAAAGTACATACTTCCTTAAATCCCATGCTTATTTTTACATTCTTAGTATATATGCATTCATCAATATATTTCATTGATGATTTTTTTAAATTTTAAAATTGTATATCAATTGCATAATTTTGCTTGCTCACTTAACATTATATCCTATATTAATGTATGTGGCTCTAAATGGGTCATTTTCACTGGTATATAATATTACATATTCTGAGTATACCAATTTATTTTTCCATTTTCCAGATAAGCATATGTTTCCAAATGTTCACTACTATAAAGATTGCCCTAATGAACTCTTCATACATGTCTCGCATGTGCCCATGTGAGAGAACTTTTCTAGGTTATGTATGCCTAGTAACAGAACTGCTGAGTTGAAAAGTATCTCTATCTCCCACTAACTACTAATTTCCAATTCTCTCTAAATTGTTTCTACCAATTTCTAATAATGCACAGGATTCCTAATATTTGCCTTAGTTACTAACATTTGAATTGAGGGTTCCTCTTTATAGGTTTAGTTTGCATTTCCTCTGCCACTAGTAAAAGTGACAATGTTTTTCATATCTTTATTGGTCTTTCATGATTCCTTTTCTATGAATTGCCTTTGCCTATCTTTCTGTTTAGTGTTCTTTTTTTTTTCTCTTGAGTTGCAGCAGATCTTTACATATTCTGGATACTTAAAGGTCATATGTTGCATATACCTTCTCTGTTGTGCACTGTCTATATATATATTCTTTTCTGATTCAGAGATATTTTAAGATTTTAATATTGTAGAATTCATTAATGTTTTCCTTTATGGTCATATTTTTAATGTCATGTGTATAACCCATATTTTGTGTCTTAGGGACAAGACCGTAAAACCACTTTGGCAGAGAATCACCTATGTGATTAATGACTCAGTTTTAGAATAGTTTTCTCAGTTTTACCTTTGTGTTTTCTCTATTGCAAAATACTGCTTCTATGTAAGGGCCAAAAATCTAAACAAAAGTCACCAAAATGACTATCCATGGAGCAGACTTTTTGTGTTCCACTCTATTATGAAAAGTAATTTGGGGATTTAAGTAATACAGAAAAGATGAGGAAACTTACCTTTTAAAGATCTTACCTAAAACTACATTTAACAATCCATATGTTTACCCATAAAACAGTTTTTGACAAAGTAATGTTGCCACTTGAAGTGTTATTTTGTTTTCATTTGTTTTTAATCAGACGATTGCATAGAGGGGACAGTGAAGTGAAATAGTGAATTCCTACCTTTGTGGTTCCACCATGAAAAATCTCAGCTGGAAAGATGATTTTCCTTTTACAGTGACTCTTCATTATCCACAATGAAGAATAAAGATGGCCTGGATACAGAATCCACTAAGGGTGCCAAAAACTTATTTTGGACAACTCTTTCGTTTTCTAACATCATCAAATGATCTAACAGATAGGCAACAAAGGAGGAAAGAGGGCTGTTCCGAACCTTTCCTGCTTGACTGCACACACTCATTACCAAATAGAGGTGTTAATGAGCATGAAAGTATCTAGAACACAGTCCAAGGACGAAATAAATAGCAAATAAATCCAATTGATTTCAGTTGTGCTTTCAGGGTATGACAAGGCTAAGCTAAAGCACGATTCCCCATGTCCCGTAGAACTCAACCCAGCCAACCCTGCATCATCCTGCTCTCACCCGGGACTGTTTACTTGGGAGGAACACCAAGCCACTTTCCAGCAAAGTCTTTAAGGGTCAGTTAGGGATATGCTGTCATTCGACCACACTGGCTGCCTCTCTCTCCAGAAATAATGACAGGCATGTGTTTTTAAAATCAGCTCTCCTTTTCTAAGACAAAGACTAAAGTGCTGCCTTCAGAATTTTGGCCATTATTAAACCAAAAGAATTTCAGTTTCTAATAAAATAACACTATATTTTCTATTATTTCATCTATTAACATTCTTTTTCTGAACAGCTTTCATCTTTTAAATTAGCAATGTTTGTCCGTTATTCAAATGAGAATGAATATAACTATTAAATTTATATTTAAAAGTACAGAGAGATCCCAACTAAAAAGTCAGTCTCACTACGGTGAGACTTATTGTTATCGAGGCTTAAATTAAATGATCTGTTGCCTGGGTATTTTTTCTCTTCAATGTAAATGTGTATCCATGTTCTCAAAACACATATTAGCTTTATTCCATAAAAACTTTGGTAAAATTTAAATATGTTATGTCAAGAGCAATTTCTCATGTTGTTAAATCTTACTTGAAACATTGAATTTTGGTGGGGAGGAGTACCGGGGATTAAACTCAGGACCTTGCACTTGAGAGGCAGGTGGTGGAACCACTGAGTTCAAAACCTTGAATTTTTAATGGCTGTATATTTCAACAAATAGTCATACCATAAGCCTTTTAACTACTATCCTATTAGAGTTGCATCCAGTATTTTGCTATTTGTATATACAACAAATACCAGCCAGGGCCGGGGATTTAGCTCAGTGGTTCCGGCGCCTGCCTTAAAAGCGTAAGGGCCCGAGTTCAATCCCCGATACCAAAAACCAAAACAAAACAAAACAAAAGTAATACCAGCCATTCTTATCACTGCCTTAGAACTAAAGAGAGATTTTCCACATAAAAAGGATGTATTTTTTAAAATTATACCTTCACAGATATTCTATTTGCTATAAATATCAATTTATACTATCATTAGTGTATATAAATACTTTTTCATGAAGAGATTTTTATCTTTTATTAAATTTTACTCAACTGTTAGGTTGAAATAATATCACCTTGCTTAATTTGGGTTTCTTTGATAACAGAAATTTTATTTCTCTCATGCTAAATGGTATGTAGAGGCTCTTTACATATTTTATATAAACCAATATATAACTATGCATAATCATGAAAAAATATCTTAATAGTTAAACATGTAGTTATCATAATATACACATAAACCTGTGACAAATAATTTCCATAATTCATCATTTGGCTTTATTTGTTAGGAAATGAACTGTATGTTTTAAGCTACAGCCCCAATGGGTTTATTGCTTTTTGAGTGTGACTCTGCATGCTTACTATCTTTCAGGAATTCACATTTCCTTTCTTAGTTTTGTTACTTGCTAAGTAGTGCATACTCTAATATCATATTGCTATTTCTCTTAATCTCAGAACCAACTCCTATTTGATGTATTTTCTTTAATTCCTTATAGAGATCTAAAAGCAACATGTCCAAAAGTGAATTACTGATCTTACCTACAAAATTTGTCTACTCAAGCTTCAAACACGTATCAGAAATCTTGGATTAAATTGTTGACAATTTCTTTTCTCTTACAAGAAGTAGTCCCTACAAAACAAACTACAAACTTCCTTCCATCTTTACTGACACTAACTTCATCCAAAAAGTATCATCTCTGATCTGAGCTAGTTGGGTTTTTTGTTTGTTTGTTTGTTTTGGTACCAGGGATCAAACTCAAAACCTCGTGCTTGTGAGGCAGGCACAGCACCACTGAGCTATAATCCCTAACCCTGAGCTAGTTTAAAAGACTAACTTGCCGTACTGCTTCTCCTCTTCTCCTTGAATTTATTCCCCCCAGAGTGGCCAAAGTCAGTGTTTTAGAACAGAAATAAGATAATGTGACTAACTACCTTGCTTAAAACTCTTTTTCTGGTTGCCGGGGATTGAACTCAGGTCCTTGCGCTTGCAAGGCAGGCCACCGAACCTCTGAGCTAAATCCCCGGCCCCTTAAACTCTTCTATGATTTCTCCTTGCTGTTGGAATAAATTGCAAACATTTCTATTAAACATTATCTCTAAATTTGAATCTGGAGATTAGGTCATTGCTATTTACTTAAAGACTTCTTTGACGGAAATGGCTTATTAGCCTCTCTAGGGTTCGTAAATTTAACATCTTTCTTTTCTTTATTCCATTATTTTACTAAAATGTTGCATAATCTCATATTAAATTTATATAATTATAATTCCCCCTCATGCCAATTGCCTATATCACTCAACTGCTAATAGTTAACACTCCTTACTAAGTCACATGAATCTTACTCTTCTGACACTAAGCATTTCTATCTGCCAATAGCTAGATTCCTTCCAAATGAACAAGTCTAGTTAAAAGTCTGAAAACCTTTTAGTCCAACTTACTATAAAATGGGAGCACTCACAGTTGAGTCTAAACATATTGACAGATTAATCCAAACTTTGCCACTGTGATTCGAGTAAAAATCCTAACAACTGTAGGACATAGCTCTGTGTGTGTGTGTGTGTGTGTGTGTGTGTGTGTGTGTGTGTGTGTGTGTGTGTGTGTGTGTAAGGAGAGGTTAGGGTAATAAGAGTTCTAAGGTCTTTTCCATTTCTAGTAATTACATATTCTATCATTTAACATTTCTTCAGAGAAAATGTAATATGTACCTATTATTCAAGTCCGATGAAAATTATATACAGACTAATATTCTACTTCAGCTATAAGAAAGATTGTCATCAAAGAGGAAAGTAATACTTTCTGGAGACAACAGAGGCACCACATAACCTTCTGCTATCACCATGGATCCACTTTGCCTATATTTAGTGTTGTCTTTAATTGCTCAAAAAACACATATAAGCTCAAAAAATTACAAGTAGAATACAAATAAAGCAAGTACTACTACTACTACTACTACTACTACTACTACTACTACTACTACTACACAGTAACAATAATTGGAAACTTTTGGATTATTCCAAGTAATAAAAACAATTAATTACAATAATAAAGAGAAATGGAAAAACGGGAAAAAATAAAGCACAGCAGGTGCCAAAGACTGCTTCTTGAAAGGTCAATAAATACAACAGTTCATACTGGTTTACATAAAAAGTTAACATGGCTCTCTATTTCATATTGTCTCCATTTTTATAATATTATTAAAAGAAGAGGCTTTCCAAATTGAGTTCCTAGTTTGATCCATTTTTTTGTTTTGTTTTGTTTTTTGTATTTTGTTTTGGTACCAGGGATTGAACTCAGGTCCTTGTGCTTGCAAGGCAGGCACTAGAACCACTGAGCTAAATCCCCAGCCCAGATCTAATGTTTTAATAGTCTTGAAATCCAACTAGTGATGGCTCAAAATCATTAACACAGAGAAAAGGATATTCTCTTTCCCTGACAAATCTTCTACTTACCTTGCCACAAACTGTACAAACTTTGAAAACAGAAGTATACTCCCACTAACACTTAATTATTACACCAGGTTTCGATATTGTTCTTGGTAATGATGGATTTCATAAATTAAATGATCCACATTACTTTACCTGATACATTCCAACTCCAATGTGCTTCGGCTCAATTTTCACTAGCTCAGCTAATGGATCTTGTACACGTCTTGCTATGGAAACTGAAAAAACAGAATCAGACAACAAGTACAACTTAATGTGAAAAGCAGTACTCAGATAATTACTTATGTTAGTTTCTCATAATATAGGTACTTATTCCTGTCCCGTCTTCTCTTTCCCTCCAAAGACCAACAATTTAAGATTTAAAGTTTTCCTTTTTCACTCAAAAATGGAGTGCAAAATTTTAGGATTTGTTATATGCCAAAAGAACTACTGGGCCATTTTTGAAGCAAACAGATTGAAAGAATTATAGATTTGGGAAAACAAGCAAAACACTTAGTTTCAATACTTGTACAATTATCTATTCATTCTTTAAGTAAAGCATAATAGGATACCTCATGTTTAAAGAGAAAGTCGGATTTTTTTACTTTTTTAAAACCCAGCATTATTAGAAATATGACTTACATGTCAAATATGCTGATTAGCAATAGATCCTTATTACAATGAGTAAGTGATGGGATCATACTGGTTTTTTTGGGGGGATGGA
Source organism: Fukomys damarensis (assembly GCF_012274545.1). NCBI lineage: Eukaryota > Metazoa > Chordata > Mammalia > Rodentia > Bathyergidae > Fukomys > Fukomys damarensis. Next base: position 24,373,584 of record NW_022900914.1, read on the forward strand.
GGATGGGGATTGAAACCAGGGCCTTTGAACTGAGCTACACCCCAGCCCTTTTTTATATTTTATTTTGACAATGGGTCTTGCTAAGTCATTAAATTGCCCATGCTGGATGTGAATTTGGAATCCTCCTACCTTAGCCTCCCAGAATGCTGAGATTACAGGCCTGAGCCATCACTCCAAACTGGAATCATATCTTAATGCAAACAAAGGCTGAGTCTGTCAGCTAATGAATACACTTGTGTGGCTTTGAATATAACAGCAAGGGTACACTGGGAAGTGCTATGTTATGGTTTGGGTCCAGCTGTCCCCCTAAAGCCTCATGTGGACATAGGTGGCTTTTTCAGAGGTATGTAATGCTGGGATTAAGGGCATGTGATTACTAAACCAGTACACTGAATGGTTTTGCACCACCCTAATCCCAGTAGTGTGAATATGATAAAAGGGGCAGAAAGATGTTGCTAAAGTCTCCTGTTGCTTTTGCTACCACGTTGGTGCCATGAATTGTTTCTCCTTGTGACGCTCCTCTGCCATGTGCTACTCTACCTTGGAGCCAGCCAATTAGGGACTGAAACCTCTACAAACTGTGAATTAAATAAACCCTCCCTTTAACTTTGGGTGTCAGGTATTTTGTCTCAGCAATGAGATAAAAGTAGCAAACATGCTAAGAATCCCAGTTGCTTGTCCCTCACACATAGGTCTAATATTATCCCTTTCTAGACCATTACAATGCATGCTCAAGAAATTTGAAAATCAACTCCAAATACAACTTGATGTGTCATGATTTGTACTTGATCATTATTTACTGTCATCCATTTATTTTAGCAAATATTAATAAAACTTCAATCTAATTTAGTTTATAAAGTAGTTTTAGCTATTGAATATACTGATAATGAATATCAGATACTTCTGAAGCTACTCACCCTATCCAGCCCCAAGTAGCATAGTTATCACGAGTCCTGACATATAATCAACTTCTATTTCCTAAATGAATAAAAGCTAATCAATGTCACCTACTTACATAAGTTGGATGGACTGTAAATTAATTAAGTGACAACATTAAGATCATCAAAGGAAATCTCATGTTTGTTTTCATATTAAACTGTTTAAGGTCTGGCAGCAGAAGTCAAGTCTCTACAAGCAACTATCCAATTCTCCACTTGTTGATTTGTGCTACATCTCTCATCTGAGATAAGATCTACTAGGGACATCAAGTTCACTGCATGGTTACTCGAGTTCTTTTGACATCCCTTATTACCAGCTCTAATGTACAGTAACAATAACAGCTTGCAAGGCCAGCCTAAAACAACAATAAGCTAGTGTCATACAATCTGTCTTTCTCTCACAGACGAGCTAGAGATTCCAAGACATTCACATACACCTTCCTATCAAAAATCATAGTGCAAGCACTGCAGGCTACAGTAGAATTACTTTCCTCTAATAACCACACTTATAATTAATTACAGAATAAAAATACAGTGCTACCAAAGACATGCTTGAATTTCTCTAAAGCAAATAGTTATATATCCCAGCCTTTAAATCTATACCACATCAAGAATGTTCTCACACACACACTTATATACACTGCCAAAATACTTCTAAAAGTTAAAAAAAATAGAACAGCCAAAAATATAGGCATCAGAACATTTCATGTATAGAAAAGCAGTATCAAAAAATCCCAAACAAGAACATCAACAGTGGGTAAATCTCCCAAATCTATGCCTGTTGGGGAACCCATTTTAGAAAACTCCATAACACAAACTGGTTAGAAAAGTTGTATAATTTGGTAAGTACAGGCCGATTCTCACATTTTAAAATTTCTAAAATATACAAAAGGGTTTTAAAATTATTTTCTATCTAGTTCACTTCTAATCTGTGACCCCTTTTCCACTTTAGTATTACTAAATGTAGCAGAAAATAGAATGAAAATTATGGCTTCTAGGTGACATATTAATTCTACAGTAAGTCCAAAGATGCTCCAGAGTTACAGCATCCACAATATACAGCCCCGACAGAGATCCCAGTGTTTCTAGAACTGATATTTTCCTCTCAGATGCAATTCACTCTATGTAGTATAAAACCCAAGTGGGCCAGGGATGTAACTCAGTGACACTGCACATGTCTGGCAAGTGCAAGATCCTGAGTTTGATTTACAGTATGAAAAGGGAAGGGCAGGGGGCAGGACACAGGGTTCAGGGCAAAGGGCAAAGGGCAAAGGGGAAGGAAAAGGGAGAAGGGAAGGGAAGGGAAAAGGGAAGGGAAAGAAAAAGGAAGGATAAAGGGGAGGGGACAGGAACCCAATCCTGGAAGAGAAAAGGAGGCAGAGAGAGAAATGAACATTATTTCAAATAGAGCTGAACAGTAATATCCAAGCTTCAGAGAGAAGATGATGCTGATTTTCTGCTGGGAGGATCACGATGAAAGAGTTATTCAGAGAGCTCCAGGTTGAGAATGGTCAGATAGACAACAAATTACTGACAGTGAGGTAGCTCAGGAAGAGTCTACTGGATGGCTGATCAAAAGAATTACAAACCGAGGCGTGGTGGCGCATGTCTGTAATCCCAGCACTCAGGAGGCTGAGGCAGGAGGATCGCTGTGAGTTCGAGACCAGCATGGGCTACATAGTGAGTTCCAGATTAGTGTCAGCTACACAGTGAGACCCTTTCTCAAAAAAACAAAAACAAAAAAACAACAACAAAAAAAATTACAAGACAGGGCCAGGGATTTAGCTCAGAGGTTCCTCTGCCTGCCTCACAAGCACAAGGTCCTGAGTTCGATCCCTGGTACCAAAAAAAAAAAAAGAAAAAAAGAATTACAAGGCAAGAAGGTCATGGTCCCAAATTTGAGACAGAAAAGAAAAGGAAGGAGTAGTGGGAAGAAGCAAGGAATGAAGATGAGGAGACCATAGTACAGATGTCAAAAAGACATAAACATAGTGTTACTACATGCCCTGAAATTGTATTCCCTTGACATCTGCCTGCAATCGCAAGGTCCTGAGTTCAATCCCCAGTATGAAAAAATAAAAATAAATAAAAATGTATTCCCCGATATACTCAAGAGAAATGGAAACCTGAGTTCGTGTAAGATCTGATACATGATTATACACAGCAGCATTATTCATAACAGTCAAAAAAGTAAAATCGTATACTGATCAAGTGAATAAATTAAAAAAAAATGTGGTACACCCATAGAATAGACTATTATTTGGTAATAAAAAGGAATGAAGTGCTGGTACCTGCTACCACACAGATGAACCCTAAGAACATTATGCTAAGTGAAAGAACTAGTCAGAAAGAACCACAAACTGTATGATTACATTTATATGAAATGACCAAAGCAGGTAAATCCATATAGTTACGGAATAGTGTCCAGGGTTGTTGGGGTGGTAGATGGAAGGAGGAGCAAAAGTGACTGCTAGCGGGTATGAGGTTTCTTTTGGGGGTAATGAAGACGTCCAAACACTGAATTGTGGTGTTAACTGTACAACTAACTATGCTATAAAACATTAAATTGTACACTTTAGAGGTAAATGTTATGCTACATATATTATACACCAATGAAGCTATTCTATTTTTTTAAAGTCAGTATATATCCAAATGTATGCCAAATATTGCTTTGTCCACATATGATATCAATATTTTGCTGTATCACTGCTACAATTTATCACTGTTTGGGAAAGTCTAATCAATGCACTTTGACAAAAAAGGAAGATACAAATATTGAAATGCCAGACACTAGATTATTATTAGAAGTATTAGCAGATAATGATTGGCTCCCTAGACTACTGAAACAGCAAGTCAATTGAAAAATTGCCAGAACTAGTAATCAATCAATCAAGATTCCAATCAAGTGGTTGAATTTCAAGACACACAGACACAAACCCATGTTCACATGCAATCAGCAATTGTAATATGGGGAGGGGATTTAGCTCAGTACACAATCATAACATGGAATGAAGAGTGAAAGAAATGTGGAAATGCTACAAGAGAAGTAAGTTAAAATTTTTTAAAAATTTAAGTAGCATGAAGAAGAACCTGTTAGTCATACATACATAAATTACTTATGTAATTTGTGATAGTTAACTGATTGTGCTAAATCAAATAAGAAATACCCAACTAAAATGGCTCAGCATAGTTTTGGGTGTGGAAGACTCACTCTAGGGAAGGTTGCAATCAGAATGGTATAAAGGGAAATAAGAAAGAAGGCTTGCTTGTTTCTTTGGAGGAGCTCTAGTCTTCAACTTCACCCTGGACACAGTCTTCTGGCTTCTACTAAAGACCTCAGCCTTCCAGTATAGACCCTTCAACTTTCCATTGCAGACCCTTTGGCCTCCTGTACAGGCTCACATGGGACACCAGAGTGAGCTCCAGGCCTTCAACTGGATCCTTTGGCTCTCCAGCACACAGGCAGAGCTTTTGCACTCTTCCACATCTGACTCTGTGGGTGGCCAATGTAAGCCAATCTTGTAAATTCGTATATATTTATACATCTTGCATTAAATCTTTCTCTAGGAAGCACTAATATGTAATTTTACCCATAAAACCATGAGTAATAAAAATAAAATGTACAAAATCTAGATAAAAGTACAGATTTAACAGAATTTTACTCCACATTATGCAGAGCTTTAAAAGTATTTATAAATGAGTCTAAACTTGGGAAAAAAAAGAAATATACAAGATGAATACAATTAAAAAGATGCTTAAAACAAGTACCACAGAAATTGAGTCTTGGTCCAGGGATTTACCTCAGTGGTTCTGCCACCTGCCTCACAAGAGCAAGGTCCCAAGTTCGATTCCCAGTTCCGAAAAAAAGGAACTGAGTTTTGCATTGTAACAGACTATCTAGACTCATGGTAGCAAACCTATGGCATGCATGCCACAGTAGGCTGTTTGTATCTCTTAAAGCTCTAAAAGGTTCACCACACTGAGATATAGCAATGAAAAAAAGGATTTACTTTTCTGACTGAAAGGGACTAGCCATGTGCAGAAGGGATAAAGCACAAGGAGTGGCTTCTCTTGAGAACTAACTCACTCCATAAGACCAGCATGCATACTTTCCAAGACCAATGCCCTCATAACCTAATTATCCTGCACCAGGTCTTTACTTGACCTCTTCAGGATTCCACCACCTGTCAGTATTGCCAGAGTAAGGACCAAGCTCTCAGCACTTGAATCGTTGGAGGACAAACCACATCCAAACTACAGGTGGATTTAAAGGCAAAATTCAGACCTATAGGTAGCTTAAGTCTCAAACAAGATCTCTCATGCATTAATCACTAGGAAAGAGAAATGCACCCAATAAGAAACAGTACATAAAAAGGAAGTGGGCCCTAGGAAAGCAAGAGTGGAGACCCCAAGCTTCTTGAATATTTGCCATCAGGACTACTTTCAAGACTCCAAGTGTCTAGGCAGATGTTCTGGGTTGACATAGATTAAACATCAACACTAGCACACAGAAGCAAGTTGAGACACAGAAGGCAGGCATGCCTGCAGTGAATCACAAACCAAAGACACAGCTAGTGAGAGTTGGAAATCAGAGAACTATAGCCTTATAGTGAGTGATTCCCCTTTTTATTATCTTCTATTTTCATAGTCTTGCTGAAATGTTATGATCTGGTCTTACCCATGATTCCATGACAGTTAGGTGCCCACAAGGTCGACAGTTAAGATACAGTAGTCACTTTAGCAGTGGAAGGCCTGAGAGAGCACTGTTTCCCAGAAAAAAATGCCCCAAATATTTTTCACAACATTGTGTTGGAAATTACCTTTTTCAGTGCCAACTTGGGAAGTTCTGGATTCTATTTTTATAAAGAAAATTATCGTTTTATTATAGAGGTTAGACACACAAGTAATATGTACATACTTACTGGCTGTTAAGCTATAGTTTCCTCATCTGTAAAGTGAAACTAACAGTCTCATACGGCAAATTGTGAGGGAGAAAAAAAAACAATCCTGGTAATGCATTTCCCACAATGTTTCATATATATTAAGTGCTTAAGATCAGAATTAGCAGCTCCCCCCATGATTACAATTTCTACTCCTCCTACCATTATCATTACTATTGTTACTATAAGACAAGCACCAAAGAACGTCAGGTAAGCAGGCAGCCATGTGAAGATGTGACAGGGAGAAGTTTCACAGAAGAAGCAAGACTGTATGTTGAGATTTGAGTTTGAGAAACTAATTTTAGATATGGAATTGTGCCATGGAACAAAAAACTGAAGAGAAATACAAAATCTTTCAGATGTTTAAAAAAAAAGTTTTTAGATTTTGATTAATGATTAAAACTCTTCAAAAATATACTTCCAGGTACAGATTTCAAGAACATCCAAAGAAATATGCTAAGAACATTTAAAAGAAAAACTAAATAAAATGCCTATTGCTAATAAATTGATCTATATAACACCTCTATTACCCAGAAAAATGCTCTGAACAGATCTAATATTTTGCTAATGATATCAACTGCTTCCTCTAGATATATTGAAGTATTTCTTCAAATACAAGGTTTTAACTATTCCATATCACAGAAATCAAGCAATTAAATACAACTAAAATAAAAGCAGGCTTTTTAAAAGCAACATGCTATCAAATGGCAAACTCTATTAGAAACCAAAAGAGATTAAGCCATTTAACAAATACTTAGCAATAAACTGAAAGCCTGTGTATATTTATTTAGTGCACTTGCACTATGAACAGTATTATGTTAACATATTATTTATTACCAACAAAAGGCTCTAATAACTAGTATTTTGTAAAAAATAATAAAAGACTTCAGAGTATTTTATTATTTCTTATTATTGAATACTGGCATTTAACCTTCCTAAAGAGGTTTCGTGTTAATTTTTCCACTGTTCTCTAGAGTGCTATGCAGTATTCTTTAAAAATAAGACCGCATTCTTCTTTTCCATAATTCCACCTATTATTCCAATCAAGCACTTTCTAACACGCCAATTCTTCTGCACATAGTATATCATTTAAATTTTCTTGTATATTTAAAATATTTAGCAAGTCCAAAATAATCAAAATTGTATGCTTTTGTGAGAGTTTCTTACCTGCACTTCTCAGATTAGGATCCAGCCCTGGCATCTCTTTGTTGGCCTCAGGACTCACACTGTAGATTGATGCTCCTGCTTCACTGACAATACTAAAAAAGAAAAGACGGAATGTTATTTACCAAACTTTGTGCCTGATCAAACAAAATAAATAAATGAATTAACTACTGCAGGAAAAAATTACAGGGACAAAGTGATCTCTTTATGTCTCAATGACACCTGTATCATCTACTATTTCAGCAATATATAGTGATTAACCAACACTTGTCATAGCAAATCCACAGGCTTAAATCCACGATGAACCCATTCTGCTGTTTTCTCTGTCACTGGTAAAGAGACAGTTTACTGATGAGCAAAATGAGTCCTTTGCTTCACCTGTGTCTAGAATCCATTAGACTGACATTTATGATTTCCATCCAAATAAGTCATTCTACACCTCCTTGAAAAGCACATACTCATATGTGTAGATATATGCACACATGAACATATAAATAAAATATTGCCATAAATAGTGATATTATTATTACCTGGTTATATCAATAGCCACAATTTTAAAAAGAAAGAGATCAGATAGGAATGTCAACTTCGCTTCAGGAGGGTTTTTAATCTTTTTTTTTCTTTTTTTTTTTTAAGTAAATCTGAAGCCTTTCCCTTAAGGCAAGTGTTAAACCATTTCCTTTTACCATTTATTTAATCAAAGTTTCATATATATCATTCTCTTCCTTTCTTCAGTAGTTCCAAAAACTTTACAAACCACAATGGGAGCACTCTCTTAGAGCTGCCATTTGTACAGTGGTTACATTATACATATGTCTATTTATCAAACATTTTTAAATTAGAGTTCTACTTTATGACATCATATGCAAAGGAATATCATCTACCGTAACTATAAACAACACCTATGGCCCTACACCACATGATCACCTGGATGTCAAGATTCAAAACAGAAACATGTTAATGCTCCATTTTTAATTCACACACAGCATAGCAACCTTTTCTGTTCTCTGCTCCTCAGTGTTTACTTCAATATTATCTGACAGGTTTCATGGAGAGCTTTATAACATATTGCCGTATAATTATTGAATAATGAAAAATACCATTTATAAGAGTTTGCTACTTCATGTCTTTGGAGAACTCAATTTAATTATCCCTCCCCTCCCCTGCCTTCCTCCTCTCTCTCTCTCTCTCT
>NW_022900914.1:24381988-24407709 GCF_012274545.1 Fukomys damarensis
CCCCCCTGCCACTTCTTTTTCTTTCTTGTAAAGACAGGGTCTTGCCATGTAGTTCAAGCTGGCCTTGAACTCACTGTGTAGCCAAGGCTGGCTTTGAACTCCCAACAATCTTCCTGATCCTCCTGCCTCTGCCTGCCAAGTGCTGACATTACAAGCAAGTATCACCATGCCCGGCCCAATAGCTTACTGTTAACCCTACTTTTGTGTGTGTGGTACTAAGGATTGAACCCAGGACCTTCACACTGAGCCACATCCCCAGTCCTTTTTAAAACTCAATTGAATATGGATATACACAACAACTAGAGGAAGCGATCAACACTTGAGAAGATTATTTAGAGAACTCAAGATTTACTGTTTTGCAACCAAGATCTACTACAGCATTCTAAATTGTGACTGGAAAAATGAACACTGCAAATGAAAAGAGTGGCTGTTCATCTTGTTTGTCATTAAGAACATCATGATGTAGTAAGAAGTTAACAATGTGTGGCAACCATATTCATAGGGTAGATGATATACCAATTTTATAACAACCATAAAACCAAGCACTTATAGCAATTATTTAATAGATTAGGTCTTACTTTATAGGAAAAGCAACGTCCCCAAGGTCAACTGAGCTAGATTTGATCCTAATCTGCTCGATCTGAGTATTTTTTCCCGTCCCAGTACTAGGGATTCAACTCAAGGTCTTTGCACTGAGCTATATCCCCAAATCTTTTATAATTTTATTTTTGAGACACTAAGTCACCAAGTTACCCAGGCTGGGCTTGAACTTGCAATCCTCCTGCATCAGACTCCCAGTGCACTGATTATGTGTGGGTGACACCATGCTTGGTTTAAATCTGAGCTCTTAATGCACACAACCAATAAACTCCTAAAATGTTTCAAACCTTTCATTAAAATGAGAACCCATTTTTTGGTGCCAAACTAATCTATCCCAAAGAAAAATTACTTCACCAATAGATGTATAAGAACTCATCTCCATCTTTCATTATCTTCACTTCTGACCCAAAGATAAAGTGGGTTTTGTTTTCTTAAGTACCTAAGATAAAACCTAAAGCATATAGAAGGTCAAATATGTTCTAAAATTTCAGGGACCAACTTTAAAAGAAATTGTGTATAGCCAGACACAGAACATACATATAATTCTAGTTGCCCAGAAAGCTAAAGCCAGTGGTTCACAAGTTCAAGATCAGCCTGGGCAATTTAGCAAGATTGTCTCAAAATTAAAAATAAAACAAAACAAACAAACAAAAACTTTTAAAAAGGTTAGGGTGAGCTGAGCATGGTACCACACACTCATAAGCCTAGCACTCTGTGAGGCTGAGGTAAGAGGATTGTTAAGATGGAGCCTAGCTAGTCCAGGCAATTTAATGAGACTCTCAAATTTTAAAGGAATTGGGGGTATATCTCAGTGTAAAGCCCCCAGGTTCAGTCCCCAGTACTTGAGAAAAAAGGAGGGATTGTTTTTACCCCCAAATAAGACTTGGATTATGCTTATCTTCAGTATAATGAGCAAGGAGAAAAATAAAGCTTAAAGTGAAAAAATAATTAGTGAAGAAAATTATTAGTGTGGCATAATAATGTGATGCTAAAACTACCAGAAGTGATTTAACAGTTCTGGGATGAACTGCTTCCTAACCCCAGGCTGCTAGACTTCTGGGCAGGGAGAAACAGGAGTAATTGAAACTATATGTAAAATGTTTGCATTGATGCATTTCTCCTCTAGGAAAAAGAGTCATAGCTTTCACTGCTGATTACTGAAAGAAATCCATGTCCCCAAAAGAGGTTATGAAACATAACCATGGGATAAGAATATTCAGTCACAGCTATGGAAAACTCCTTTTCAAACACAAACCAGCACACAATTCAATATAGTCTGTTCTAAAAGACTAGTGCGTCCATGAAGTACAGGCTCTTTATTAGGAAAAAAGAATATTTTAAATAGTCTCACCACAAACTGATTTTCTACCATTTCCAGAAATCTCTTAATGTTACAGCTACTTTAGAGAACTAAATGGTAAATTAAAATTCTAATTATCTGTGGATGTTTGCAGTTGAGTACCTGAGAAATTGCTGGGTCATTCACTGTCTCTTATAATTCTCAATAGACTGAGGAAAGCTGTTATAAAGGAAAACACTCAGATAATAAATATTCCTCTAAATACCATAGTGCCACTTCTTTTAACAGAGGAATACAAAACAGATGTGACACATTGTACTCAAAGATTTTATATTAACATTAATATTAAATCAACACCAAATGTAGTAAGTTTTATATGATTTAGTTACTGAATGGTATGGATCCAATAGTCAGTGCAGTATTGAGCATAGATCAGAAAGCTTAAATAATCTAAATGAACAAAAAACCCCTCAAACTGATTATTTCAATATAAAACATAGAAAACTAAAAAGTATATGTGACAAGAAGTAAATGAAACAAATCAAACTGAGAGTGGTGATGATTTTATCCAGAAGAACTTGCTAAGAACAAAAGCTATAATGCACCCCCCCAACTTTTCATTCCTATTTGGAGTTCAAGGATAGGCATTCGCCAGGAAGCATGCTAGATTTATAAGACACTTTCTGTTTAATAAGAAGCTTCTCAATATACTATTCGGAAATACTTCAATTATCACTAATATGCTGAAAAAGCAAAAATGAACCCTGTATATAATATTCATATATCTAATGATTTAATAAGCATTATATTTCTCAAAATAAATTTCTTTCCTGTATAAACTAGCTAGACTCAAACTTTTACCAATTTGATTATTTTGTATATTTTCCATGAAGCAGACAAGACTGAGCAGAATTTATTTGGTGGGGGATTTTAACTGACAGAAATGTAACTGAACTAATGTTTCAAGATTCTTCCAGTACGCTAAAGGCCCTTAAAATTGCTGAAATTTACACAATAACCTAAATACAAAGTACATATGGTATCTCAAGCTTAAATATATAAAAGCTAACACTGAAATAACATTTCCCACATCTATGTAAATATACTAATTCTCTCTAATTAAATGAATAATTTAAAATTTTTTATCTAGTAAAGCACTACTTAGGATTTTCTGGGAGTCTTTCAAGTAAACAAACTACACCTTCATAATCTAAAAACCAATTAAAATACCTACAGTATAGATCCATTTACTTTTAAATTCATTAAATGTTTTCTTCAAAAACCCTGTAAGTTAAAAATGCTATATTTTGCTATCCCAAGTAAAATTCAATGTCGTTGCTTACATAAAACTGACCATTAATGAGTATAATTTGTCTTTTTAAAAGATATACATTTAAATCACAGAATTGATACATTCAGTTTGTAAGTCTCTTCTACCATGACAGACTATATGTTTACTTCATCTTTATATTCTTAAGACTGTTTTTATTAGTATGTATCTGCAGTACATTCATTGCACAATGATTCTGGAGAGTGGGTACAAGTATGTAATACAGCTTGCTTCTTTTTTAATCACCTCACCTCCCTCCCTCTCCTTTTCTCCTCTAATTCTCCTATCTCCATTTTCATGCTTGTTAATATTATTAATCTCAGCTCATGTTTATGGCACACAATGTTTACATTCATTGAGGCCACTAGCTTCCTGTACATGGGATGTCTTTGCAGTCCAAAACAAAATACCGACAGACTGTATTTAATGAAGCTTTTAAAAATAGGTTTGCCAGGGAGATCAATCCTTTACGAAAGGGTAGAGGACCAAGAGATTGGGGGGGGGGAGCAGTATAATAAGATGTATTATGTACATGTACCAACTCCCCACAGTGAATGCAATCATTATATACTGCAAATAAGTACTAATAAGAATTAAAAAGCAGGTTTGCACATTCTCCTCTTACAATGATTAAAGATATTAAGATCACGTTTTTGTTTTGGGCTTTTTAATTTAATTTTTTATCAAATTGAAACAGGAAGGTAGGATTCTTTTCACAAGAAAGTAAGACAAACTTTTCTTTTGTTTATTTTCTTAAGTTACCAGGATAATCATTTTCACATTCATTTCTAAGGTTACATGAAGCCCGTGTATGGATCTCTTCCTCTTTACCCATTTCGTGAAATAAAAATAGCTTTATTGTTTCTTCTCATTTTAAAATGAATTACATGTTACTTATGTTAACAGAAGAATTTAATTCAAAGGTAATTTGTTTAAATGAAAATGTACTTATTTAGCAAGATATGAAAAAATAGCCAAGAAGTATTTCCTAATACAGATTGATGTGTTTTTAAATTCTTCTGAAAAGTAGGCTAGAATCCTTAAGTCCTATCAACATGTAGCCCTTCCTCTTCCTTTTTCTTTCTGCCTACCAAAAAAATATGTATGAAATAGCCACTATGCTAAATGCCTAGTTCATTTCACTAAAGTGGTTTTTTTTTTTCACTAAAGTTTTAAAAATAACTTATCTACTAACTGTTCTTTCAACTTTTCAGACTGGAAACATTCACATTGAGGGAGATTAAATGAGTTAATTAAACTCAACAGGTTAACAGAAAGCACTAAAAATACTAACCAACACAAATCTTAACTCTCTGCTCTCCACATGAGGTAATCTTTTCTGCAGTGTGAAAGGATAGCCGTGTGTATTTTAGGGACGGGAAATAAGGTCAAAACTCAAACCACCATAAACGGAAGGCACGCCGGCCATTTCATATTTAAGGCATACAGCTTACTCTAAGAAAATATTAAAGCTATTTTCAGTTTCTTTATTTAAACAATGACTACCATTTCATGGACTTTAACAACTAAGGCAATCTGCTGATGAAGAGGATACAGTGAAACAAACAAAATTAAATGTCAATAAAGATGTTTAACTGTAGGAGTCTCTGATGGTAATCTGAAAATAAGAGCAAAAGTCAAAACCAAGCACCTTCTCTCTGAGCTAGCTATTTCTAGGAATTTCTTTGAAAAAAAACTTAGAATCACACAAAAAATAAATTGCACTACTCATTATAGCTTAGCAGTGACCAAATGAAACAAGCCAAAAAATTAAAATGCCTGTCATTAAAGAGCTCATTAAATGAAAAACTATGCTGTCCTTAACAATTATTGTAAAATATTTAATCTTATGTAAAATATTCATAAATCATTAAGTGAAAAGATAACTTACCACTATAAATTTGTAACTAGTTATAAATCTATAGTTACGAGACCAACTTTGATAGTTTTTACATATATGTAGATACTAAAAGAAAATTTTTATGTAATATATTAGTAATACTTAAACATGAATTAGTCCTTTAATTATTCTTATTTTCTGCAATAACCATGTAATATTTATTTGTATTCAAAAAATTTAAAATTAACCACAATTATTAAATTGACCAGGAAATCTGGTATCAGACAATGGGCAATTTTTAAAAATGTTACCCAACTTTCTTTTAAAGTTATTATGGTTATTTTTAACTTAAATCAGGTAAAAAATATCATTTGATAATAAGGACTTCTGAACATGGCCACACTTTAAGATGTTGCTATGATAACATAAAGAACATTGGCTAGTACAGGGAGTTAGCTCGGTGGTGCTGCAGCCTGCCTTGCAAGCACAGGGACTCGATTTCGATCCCCAGTACCAAAAACAACAACAACAAAAAAATTGGCTAAGCATAAAATTCAAGAACAAGTTTTCAATTTTTATATACAAACCAGATCAGAAGCAAATGGATGATGAAAAATGTTACAAGAAAGTACATGTTATATAGCTCTATGTTTTACTTAGTCCTTAGCCTCCTGCAATCATCTCCCAAACTATCCTTCTTTATCCTAAAGGTAAAATCAGCTCACTACCCACAAAATAAAACATTGAAGGCAATGTAATAGTGTATTAGGAAGGTAGTGTGTGTGTGTGTGTGTGTGGGTGTGTGTGTGTAGAAAACACTATAAGGATAAAATACAGTGAAACTTGGGGGGGTGTTAAAACACAACCTTGGTATTTCAAAGCAGTTTAGCTTCAAATATGTCACACCAGCACCACCTGGTGGAACACTAGTTAGAAGCAGTTCAATTACCAATTTATTTTTTAAAAAAAGACTTGACTATTATTTCCCCCAAAATGAGCTTTTTCCAAAATGGACAACTTTAGCAACAGTACAGTTATCACACAGATGATCCATACTAAGCCTGGGAGAATCTGAGAAGTTTATGAAACCAAAGATCCAGATAGATATCTTATTACATCTTACCCACAAAGCCATATTTTAACAGAAGAGAATTCCCTTGGCTACTTTTCCTTTGGTGCCCCATACAGATGAAAAGATCACTTTCCAGTAACAAAAGAATTCTAAAAAGGGCAGACCCAAATTATCATATACTAAGCATCCTAGCATCTTAGTAGATGCTTAGCAGAACTTTGGTGAAGGGTTTCTCAAAGCACTAGCTGTTTTGCCATTAAAAATATATTGAGTACTCAATCAGAGAATGTGGCTCTCCTACTGACACACCAGATTTCTCTTCACGATGATGATGGCTGCTATGATATACCACAAGTGTCAAAACACTACATTTAAGTCGCTTTTACTGCTGTGAGTGGGCCAGTCAATGACAGAGGTGACAGATTCAATGGTACCTTCAAATGCTGTCACAGGGGAAAGAAAATCAACAAACAGAAGGACAAAGAAGGTGGAGAGAGTCCTTGCTTTATTTTTCCCTTTGTAGAAGAGACCAGGAGGAAGTTGTTACAAGTACTGCATGACACCACTAAGGAAGCTGAGGGCAGCCCACAAGGCCTGGTGAGCAAGTGGCATTAGACATGGGAAAGGGAAAAGGGCAAAGGGCAGGGGGGCACTGAGTGTGGGACAGGTGAGGCACCTCAGGAAGAGGAACACTACCTGTGGGGGAAACCACTGTCTCAGGACTGCAAACATCCCAGGTTGACCACTAACATTCCACACTCAGAGGGCAGAGATTTCTGAAGGCCGAGGCTTTCTAATTTTACAACTACAGTGTTCTTTGGTCAGCGCTTTGAAACAAACTGACTTCGAAAATACATGTCAGTCTATCTGCCATCCCCTCAAAACTCTCAAAAGTGTGATCTTCCCAATTCTTACATTTAACTCCAAAAGTATCAATTTTGTATGCACTCAATTTGTATTTACTTGTATGAGATTATCCACATTTATCCATCCTCAATTAAAATTTGAGAGATAATGTGAAAGTTGAATAAAGAATTATATGAACAATTTTTTTTTATATTCACTCGTCATTCGCTTCATTCACTCTTCTAAGCCTTCTAATTTTTTAAATTGTTCTTGAGTTTTAGCTCAAAGACATCCATGGAAGTTTACCTACTAATAAATATGAGGGATTCAGATTGCTCCGACACAAACTATTTAGAATGATACTTAGTAAGTCTTTAGTCCTGGGGGTTGAGCCCAGGGCCTCTGCGCTGAGCTCCATCACCAATATTTCTTTTTTTTAATTTTGAGACAGAGGCTCCTTAAGTTGCCAAGGCTGGGCTTGAACTTGCAATCCTCCTGCCTCAGCCTCCCAAGCCATTGGGATTACAGGTGTATGCCACTGCCCTGGCCCCTCTACTCCTTTCTTAGCTATGTAAGTCAAAATCACAATGACCGTGAGGATATAATAGTTTTAATACTTTGCTAATAGGACTCAATAATACTGAGATTTCAAAGCTTTTAAAAAAGTCAACAATGTAGGGCCAGGGATTTAGCTCAGCAGTTTGGTGGCCTGCCTTGCAAGCGCAAGGACCCAAGTTCAATCCCGGTAACAAAAAAAAGGGGGGGGGGTCAACAATGACAAAAAAGAAAGAAAACCACAATCCAGTGAGAAGCAAAGGGAGACAGTGAGAGGTAAAATAATTAAAAAGAGAGATAGTTTGCTGGCAACAAATAGCCCAGCTCTTTTTAGCTACAACTAAACAAAGTTTTAGACACAACAATGGCTTGTGCTACATTCTCTAACACTCCTCTAAACAGTACTGCTAACAATTTCAGTTCCACTAATGAATGGCACACATGTATTGATCTTCATGCCCTGATCCCTTTTGCCCCATCTTTTACATTTGTTTTATCCCTCACCTACAACAACTTCTTCCCTCTGAAGGAAACTTTACTATTCAGCGGAAATCATCACCTCCTAGTCAAGGGAGACTCTACTTAGAGCTTCATATAACACCTACCCGAAGCCTTCAATTTAATCTCCAAGCCCTATTCTGGAGCAGCCTCCATCATCTGGATTTCTTTTGGTTATCCATCCTGTTGGTGAATGCTGAAAGAATCCTGAAAGCACATGCGGTCTATACAACCACTACCCTAAATCAAGCTTCTTTTAATTGTGGTTTTTAAAGTACACTGAGTAAAGGAAGGAGAGAATGACTTGCTCAACCCAGCTGGCTGCTCCATTTACTTCTTTATCTATAGTCAGATCTTTATGTTTTGGGGATCACTGCACATTTCTGGCTGTGCTATATTACACTGTGTAAATATTTAGGAGAACTAATTCCTTTCAAGGATCTAAACTTCCACTGTCGTTATGACAAATGAAGCTGTTTATGCTATGTTCATTAACTAACAACAAGCCTAAAAGAACACAGGAATTTACTAACATGTGGCACACAAACATCACAATCATAAAGCTTTTCAGGAGGACATATCAAGAACATGAAAGACTAGTTTATTTTTACTCGCACTGCCCTATAATTGCCTTTAATTCTACTAGAACAGTCCTTAATTCAAACCTTTCTTGCAGTTACGGGAACAGGGAAGACTGAATGTATATAGACAGTACCCAAAACTACACAAATCTCATTTAACTTTCCTTGATTTTACAGCAGAAATTCTCAAACTTGAACCTGCATCAGAATCAGCTGGGAAGCTTGTTAAAAACAGTTTTCTGGTCCCAGCCAAATGCTTCTGCCTCACTGAAGCTGAGAACGTGCATTGCTAACAAGTTCACAGGCAAAGCTGAAGCTAATGATCCTGGGACTACACTTTTGGACATAAGGTATTTATTGAGATATAATTTACATTCATAAAATTCACCCATTGTATAATTCAATGATGTTTGGTAAATATTGTAAAAACGTCACCAAAATTCTATTTCTTTCTCAAAAAGATCATTTGTGACTATCTATACTCAATCCCCATTCCTGCATCTGGCCGCAGATCCCCACTGATCTGCCCTCTCTACAGCTCACCTTTCCTGTACATTTCATACACAAGGAATCATACTATGTGTGGTTTTTTTTGTGTGTTTGGCTTCTTCAATTAGCATAAGCTTTTGAGATTCTCCATATTTTACTACTTCCTCTTACTTCTGAGTAGTATTCCGCTGTTAAGGAAAGGCACATTTGCTTATTCATTCCCCACTTCTTTTGGTATATAACAACACTGATACAAATATTCATACAAGTTTTTCCATGGCCATGCATTGCAGCTGTCTTGAATGGAGGATTCCTAGTAGGAGAAATGCTGGCTGCAAATTTAATGTTTGAAGAAACTGCCTAGATGCAATGAATAAGGGCCCCAACATTTCTTGGCAATGCTTATTTGTCTGTTCTTTTGACGATATTCTAATGGCTATAAAGTGGTTTCTATTTGGTATTTAATTTATATTTCTAATGAGCTAAACATGTATTCAATGGATTTGGGGGATTTTCCTAATCGTTAATGGAATATCTATTCAAATCTTCTGTTCATTTTAAATTGGCTTGTCTCCCTAATAGTGAATTATAAATGTTCTTTGTGTATTCTAAGTACAAATTTTTTTTATCAAATACATGATTGGCAATTATTTTCGCCCTATTTTCAGTTTGTCTTTTCATGCTTGCAAGTTGTTTGAAACACGAAAGTTTAAAAATTTGATGAAGTCTGATAACCACTATTCTAAAGCCTTAAAAACTCAAAATAAATAAAAACATGAATAAAAAAATCCTTAAAAATCTAAAAACTTAGTGGCTTCCCCTAGGCATACATGTCATTCGTGTGCCATAGTCATAACAACTGCTTTCCTACGTTGTTTTAGAAAAGCCTATTACAACAATCAACCTAAACATATCCTTTTAAGGAGGAATAGAAAATAAAGGTTGCAATTGTTTTTAATATATGGTAGAAAGAACAGATTCAGCTTCTCATGGGCCAAAGCTATCATCTCAAAACCCTGGATGGAGGGCTGCCACTAAAAACTATGGCCTTCTGAGTCATTGTTTTCAGAATCACTGGCCAGTCTTACACTTTGGACACCACATTTTGTAAAATGTAAGATGTATGTCCCCACTACAAATTAATAAAAAAAGGATGAATAATACACCATGGTAAAGATTACAAAGAAAGAACATACATTTGATTTATCTTGGCATTTTTGTCTAATTCTATTATTGTCTTTCACCTCAGAGCCTTTTAAAACAATTCACATAACAAGAAACCCTTTCTGTGCTGAAAATCTATTGCACCTTAAACTAAGAGGAAGCAAACGACTACAGGTGAAATCTTGTCCAGAGCAATAATTTGCAAATGTGAAAAAAAAAATGCTTTAAAAAACATAAAATATATTTGACTCAATAAAAGCAATATTAAGATTGTTCACTTCCAAGGTAAAACCACAAATATACATTTATCCCTTGATGATTATCTACATTCAAAAAAAGCAAAACCTAAGATGAAAAAATACACAAATGTTAGAACTATAATCTAAGACACACATTTTGTGACTGAAAAAACAGCAGCAATTGGAAGGATCTAATTAAAAGATGAAGAAACACAGTTTAACTGCAGTAAAAACCCATTATATAACTCAAGTCTATCTAGAATCCTAAGCAAAAAGTTTTATTTACAAAGAAATACAAAGCTTCTACTATAAAATATTTTCAAATATTTATGATCCATTACATGGGTCTTATTGATGTTATTCATTTGTATTCATTGCCTTCCAACTGCTGAAAATAGATATATTTCTAATAATCCTTTATTATTAATAATCTTTTATTTTTACAAGGAACAAGCCTATTTGGGCAATATTCATTCTCCCTTAATACTGTGCCACTTAAAGCCACTTGAGAAGCAGGTTTGCAAAGATGCCAGTGGATATGGTTTCACATGTTACTCACAGTCTCAATATACTGTAACTCCCAACAATGTAACTTTCAGGTTATCTTCTCCTCCAAATTCTTTGTGTTTTGCAATTCAAAAAGACTAGATTCATTGGAATTTCTCTCCAAATTATACATTAGACTATCATCTTTGTGATATCACTGGACTTCCGATTCAAGACAAAGATAACGTATGAGAAATAGAGAAAACAGTTTACTCAATAGCATATGGCCAATTATAATTTATCCATAAGATCATAAGGTAAGAATACTAGTTTTAAAATGTTTCATTTTATAGCAGAGTTTTTTTCAATCAATTAAATACTAGTTACTAGGAGAAACAAACTTACCAAGTTAGCACTTCTCTTGTTTTTTAATTTACCAACCAAACCTCTAGTCAGAACACTAAGATGGTTTGAGATGAAAAGGAAAGGAGAAACATGAAGGCCCTTAAACAGGAGATCCTATTCCTGGCAATTTAAGTCTTGACAATCATGACAGCATAAATCTGTACAGCAAAGTGATCTCAACAGAAGCCCATCCTCAAATACTTGCAATTTCCTACTGAGGTTTTTAATAAAAATGCAAAGTAAGGATATGAATCACTCTCCAACTCTTCTCATTTACATATTCAGAAAACAATCACTAAAACCTTTGCTTATATAAGCAGCAAATTAGTATCACATCAAGGAGGCACAAAAGAGAGTAAGAAAAACATATCCAAATCTTCCGTACAAAACCTGTGTGGGCTCTCTCAAAAATATCAGAATTGTCCCACTTCAGCAATTCACCCTTCTAGGCAAAAACGCCCTCAGCCTATTCCTGAGACAGGGAAGAATGATCACTTATATCTGTCTTCATCTCGTCTGAAAATCTTGTTATTTTTCAGCAAGTAAAGGCTCCAAATGGCAGGTGTCAGAACGTTTTAGCTTCATACAGGAAAACCAGCAGCAGCATGTGGTCATGTCAGAGCCACACAGAAGCTGCCCAGAAAGCATAGTCTGAAAAGAGCAAACCTCAGACTCAGTTAAATCAGCCCAGTACCAGATGCCACTATCAGAACAAAGCTGTAGTGCTAAGGATTAACTGCCCAGAAAACATTCAACTCAAAACTTTTCAACTTTCATAAAATGGGAAAACAGCAGAATTCAATGACCCCTGTCCATGTCCTGTCTGTGTAACAATTAAATCAATTAATCAAACTAGCTCCAACGTAGAGAGGGAAATGACCGTAGAATTCTTTTTTTTTTTTTTTTTAAGTTTATTGGTATAACTTAGGTACACAATACAGTTACATTCATCATTGGGATCTTGTACCTTTACATGATGTATCTTGGTTCTTATTTTTCCCCATTCCCCAGCTCTCCCTTCACCCCCTCCCCCCTTACATTGGGATCGTACCTTTACATGATGTATCTTGGTTCTTATTTTTCCCCATTCCCCAGCTCTCCCTTCACCCCCTCCACCCTTCCCTGTTTACAAAGATACTGTTTCCATGTTTTTCCTTTTCACATATTTTTTTTACCTCTTTACCTTTTCCCTACCCCTCACAATTCCTCTCTTTTAGACTTTTTTTTCCTATTACACAATATCACTTATACATTTTGATCCTTATTTACACTATGACTTTTTCACACCAGAGAAACTATTCGGTATTTACACGTGTCTTACTAATTTCACTTAAGAGTATGGCCTAGCTATAAATATCTTTAGTTTCTTGTTCTTTATGGCTGAGTAGTACCCTATTTTATCAAAAAAAAACCCAAAAAACAAAAAAACAAAAAACGTCTCCTTTATCCAGTCTCCAGTCTATGGGCAATTGGTTTCCATATTTTAGCTATTACAAACTGTACTGCTATAAACATGGGTGAGCATAAATTGCTGTGGTACGATTCTTTTAATTCTTTGGGGAAGATACCCAGAAGGGGAACAGCTGGGCAAAATGGGACCTCTAGTCCTAGTTGCTGAGGTATCTCCATATTGATTTCCACAGTGATTGCACCAGTCTACACTCCCACTAACAATGAAGAAGGGTTCCTATCTCCCCCAAAACCCTGCCAACATTTGTTATTGGTTGATTTCTTCATAGCAGCCATTCTTTCTGGGATGAGGTGGAATCTCAATGTTGTTTTCATCTGCATTTCTCAAATGCCCAGTGATGTTGAACATTTTTTCTTATGTTTATTTGCCGCATTTAATTCTTTGTCTGCAAACTGTCTGTTCATTGCAGATGCCCATTTTTGAACTGGGTCTTTACATTTGGGGGGTCTGTTTTTTTTAGTTCTTTATATATTCTAGATAGAAGACCTTTGTCTAAGAAACAGCTGGTAAAAATTTTTTCCTACATTGTGGATTGTCTCTTAGCTCTGGTGTTGATTTCTCTGAAAGTGTGTTTTCTTTTTTTTTTTTGAGGCAGTTCTCCCTTTGTAGTTCAGACTGACCCTGAACACACTATGTAGCCCCAGGCTGGCCTCGAATTTGTGCTACTTCTGCCTCAGCCTCCTGAGTGCTGGGGAGGGTATATTTTCTCAAGATCATTTTAAGTTATTCTAAAGTAAGTAATATGAATCTCCTATACTTACATAATACAGTCATGTGTTGTCTAATGTCAGGGACATGTTTTGAGCAATGGATTGCTCTGTATGAACATAGAGAATTCCTACATAAACTATAAAGGGTATGATCTGCTACCAGCCGGTACAATCTCAAGGGACCACCACTGTATACATAGTTTGTCCTTGACCAAAATGTTGCTCCACGGTACAAGGCTGTACTTAGAACTTTCTGAAAACACAGAAAGAGATGCTAACTCATTTTAATATATAAAGCCCTATAAGGAAGTGAAGATCATAAGAACTCTATTTTTTGGAGACTCAAATAGTTAAGTAATTAGATCAAGATCATCTGTAAACAAATGTAAAATCAAGACTGGAGAAACTGAACCTTGCCTCTGGACTGTTAGGCTAGATTTCTTTCTATATTTAGACACCTTCCTTCTGCCCAAACCACTCTTGACCCCCTTTTTCCACAGTTTTCCCAATAATGAGAAAGCTTTAGAGGCTTTCTAAAGTAGCCTGCCAAGGTCAGTAATTAACATTTTTGTTACTAGAATTTAACACAATTGGCATGATAGTCTGCTTTGTTGCCCCTTGGACCTGATCTCATAAATAGTAATGATGTTTGAGGGGTCCTCAAAGCTGGAGATGCCAAGAAAAGCATACAAATAAATCATTTGTTTAGCCAATGACATTCACTATCAACCATTCTGGTCAAATGCATCACAAACTAAACAAATGAGGATTCACTCAGATAAGCAATACATGTTGATGATACAGTTCATCTAGGAAAAAGGCAAATCCAGTATTATATAAGTTTCTGTCCTCTACTGGACTGATGACTGATAAGATACTTCCAATCCACCTGGTTTCCTCCAATATCTCACAAGATGAAACACAAAGAACAGGAAGGACTCCATTTGGATTCAAGTTAGTAGTCTTTTAACATAAGTAACATCCATATAAAGGATTCTAAAAGCATCTAGAATATGTGTAATGATATAATTCTCTCCAAAATAAGGTATTTTTCTCATACCACACCACTAACTTTTACTTATTTGCCATATACTTGCATTGTTTTCAGCCTGAAACAAGCCCAGTGGAGCTTACAATGTCTTGTCTGGACTTTAAGCAACTGGTGAACACTCTAGGGAGATGCTCGAGTTATTTCTCTCTTCATATTTGCAGATCACTTTATAAAGCCAACTAAAATATAAGTACGGAAAGAATTAAAATATCAATGAGCATATATATATATATATATATATATATGCATATATATATTAGTTTGGATATAAAATTAATAAATAACATTACATGAAAGATTAAATGAAGATAAAATTTTCTACAATTTCTTGTTTACCATTTAGTTTGTAAGTTTCCATTTCTGTAAAATATGTTATTTTGATATGATTTCCATGTCTATCTTTTTTCCTACATCCTTTGCTGACTTAATTCATTCCAGACTTCCCAGAATCACTTAACTGTTTTACACATTAAAATAGAGAGACCTGTTTTTTCATTAATGTGGATAAAAACTAATTTGCACTTACTTATGTTTAAAGATGAGGACGGGAAAGTTGTCAGGGAATGTTTATTGCCTAAAATCATATAAACGGTAAATAAACAAGAATGAACAAAATGTACACTGGAATTAGATTTAGTACAGATTTCTACTGAAATACAGGTGGAGTAGGAGAAGCTAGACACTAGTATCTCATAATAACCAATCTCACTGTAGAGTCATATTAACAGTTATAAGTTTTCCATTTCTCAAAATAAAGCAGTGGGACAAAGGCATTTAAGTATTACTTGGCTAATGACAATCTTGATGAAGCCAAAGCACAAAAGACTACACATATTAAAGTCACTGAACATTTTCTGAAACTTGAAAACAAATCCGTATTTGGTCAATTGAAACATGAAGCCACCAAAATATTCTGATATCTCCTTTGATATCCCTGGCAACTGTAAAACTTAATTGTTGAGGCAAATTATTTGCAAATATATTTCACCTCAACTCTTAATACTAAAATGAAATCCTAAGAGGCAGAATGAGAAAACAAAAAACAAACAAATGTATAAACATAACCTCCTGGCCCAATCTTATATATACTTACCCTTTTTGGAGTTTTCTACCCAAATTCTTAAAACTAGTCAATAGAAAATGTACATAATCTTTAATACACTAAAGAAACGTAGATGGTTGTTCAGATATGCAATCATAGTATAACAACAGTAGAGAGTCTTGAAAATTAAGAACATAAAATAACACAAATTAGAAGTGGTATTCTTGTAATTCCAAAAGGTGAGAGAGGAAAAGTTATAGCTGTCACTTAATACATACTTAATACCATGTGTAAAGAAAATCTACAATATAATCTGATCCTGAAGAATGTAAACCACAGACTTCCTGCTTCTCCAATGCTAGAGAGTACCTCCAACTGCACAACGGCTGCAAGAGCCTGAGGATTATTTTGCTTGGCCTACTTTGATTTAAGTATAAAGTCTCCATTGCAAAGTTAATTTTAAATAACTTGATATTATCGTAAAAATGTGATATTTTATATCAAAGAAGTTCAATTAAATTTTTCCCTGTTGATTTCGAGTTTTCTTACTAAAATTTAGAATTATGAGTAGCATTATAATCGCTATAAAGTAAAATTAATGTAGCATATCACACATTTAGAATCATATTCCAAAATAATTTTCATTTGAAAATTTAAAAAGCATTACAATACAAACCCAAAATATGATATACTATATTAACTTTAATTTTACCATTCTTAGGACTTTTTTTTCTTAGAGTTAGTGTTTCTACTTTGTGAGCAATTTTTAGCAATATATTGCTAAAATAAATGTAAACTGATTTAAGTTATGTTTCATGAAATGAAACAAATTACTTATAGTCAAGGAATTCTTACACAATGAAAATAAAAGATGTTAACTCTTTTTCCATATTGAAACAGCAGAAAAAAAGATGGGAAGAAAAAGAAAGCAGGCAATAAATGTGTGGGGTGCACATGTACATGGACTGATAAAACCATTAAAATGTTATTTTTTCACTATAAAATATAAGGCACAAAACTTGTTAAAATAACATCATTAGAAAGATCTAGAGACATAGAGAATTTGCAAATAAATAATGGCTATTATCAGGCTATAAACCATGATACAAGAACAGAGTAGTGGTCAAGTGTTTACAGGAAACAAGACAGGGATGGTACGATTTTGCAGCATTTAATTCTGAGCTTTGCACATTATTTGGTAGACACTAACATATACCCACCTCCCACACACACCAAATAAACTTTTAAGACATGATTCTATTGATAGTAAAGAGGATTTAAAACTGACACTGCACTTTTGCAAAGATACAGACAACACTGAATAGGAAAATTCTTACTTTGGGAAATTAAAATTACTGTACCTGGTAGTAGAAACTAATATTCAGGAAGTTCACCTTGGGAAACTCAGTCTTTAGAAATAGTACCCCCAAGCTCCTTAATTTTATATGTTCCTATGTAAGCTTATCATTTTTCCCAATAGCAATTTTTGTAAAATGAAATCTATAATTTTCTTAAATTATAATATAAAATATAATATTTATATCATAGAAAAAATATACAATGGTTCATATAAATAGCTATACAATCTAAGTCTACATGTTCTGCTTTTTAAAACATTATCTCCTAAAATAAAGTGGACAAGGCTGTAGCTTAGTGGTAGAGCTCATGCTTAGTATGTGCAAGACCCTGGGTTCAAGCCCAGCACCAAAAAACAAAACCCAAACAAAAAAGAAGTGAGTGGTCACTTCAACAGCACATATACAAAAAGCAATGGTGAAGGGAAGCTGTTTGGGTGGAGAAAATTGGACAAATCAGGTAACTGTCATCAAAGTTAAGGGTTTTTCCTTGGGGATGATTAAAAAACACTCAATAAATTTTTGATAAGATTCAATGAGCAATGACAACAACAAAAAAAGGACACAAACCTGCCTTGTAAAGAAGTAATGGAATGTAACCAATAAACACTAAGCAGCTACTTTCCCAAATAATCTTACCCTAATTTCAGGAGGGTGTACTGGTAGTAAAATGAATGTGTTTTTCTCATTTGGAATAAATTACTATCATCATAAGCAAGTCTGATCAGTGTCTAACCTTACTTAGTGGTTCACATACCTTTACATACCTGAAATACAAAGAAGAACTACAAAACACTTTCCTTGTCTTTTGATCTATTTCCAAGTCTTAGAACCAAGGCTTCTGTTATCAGATATTTTTCAAACACCTATTTCATTTCCAATTTGGTCAGTTAAATATTTCTCCAAATACTTCGGAAATACATACAGGCTTCTAAGACAATTTTTCAGAACTAAATTAGAAGTAAAATGGAAGTTTCCATTTTTATAGATTCACAATAGCACACAAAATAATTTGCACTGAAATTAGTATATTCTACCATTTTTCAAGCATGAGAGAATTTTTAAATCAAATAATACTTTGTAGAAAAATGTCTATATAATTAAAGGATAAAGGGGCATACATGTAGATGTTATGTATTTTATACCTAAATTTATTGTCCTCTGGAAAGCTATGTTTTGGTCACAAACATCAGAACTTATTGGATCACACTCCCCCCAATCCTAATATCTGTAAGAAAACAGTCTTTAAACCACATAAAGAGTCTTTTGGTGAAGCTGCTATAAAAATACCTGCCAGGTGGCTTGAACCACATTAGATGGGTCACAGGGTTTACAAAGTACTGCTGACTTTCAAAGGCATTCCCTGTACTGAGAATCACAATCATAGCAAGAGAAGACTGTACTTCAGTTAAGGCACATGTCTAAGTCATTTCCCTGAATTGTTTCTTGTCAAATTAAAATGTCAAAAATTATTCTATCAAATGCTGTCCCTAAGGAACCTAACTCAATCCAAAGAGCAGCTACCAATTAGCAAAATCAGGCCTTTTAAAGAGGGGAAGGATGATTTCTTTTTCTATTGATATGTGAAATTAGCAGGATCCAAAAAGGAAAGTTTCATTTCAGCAGTTAGTTTAAGTGCTACTGATAGCTATAATCACATGCAGGCTGCAATTCCTTTTGAAAGGCTTTTCAAATGAACAAATACAAAGAAAAAAGAGAAACACAAGTGTTTTCATAGTGAATGACTGCCTAGGATTACAGTTATAAAAAGCCAAGGTTAGAGATCCAGACATCCATGAGTATTGTGAACTAACAAACCAAAGTCAAATGAAATCCTTGCTCACTCTTTTGACAAGGTCAGTGCACCCATCCCTTAGCACAATAACTGATTGAATTTCAGGTTGCAGAAGGTGCTCCAAGAAAATGAAATCCACCACAAATCATTTAATGTTTTCTACTGCCTCGAGTGAGCAAATAAAATCCTCTGAGAGAAACATGTCTCTTTCACTTTGTTGTTCTTCAAAAGCTGTATTTCACTCAAAGAATTGCCTAGAAGTGTTCACTCACTAGCAGCATAAAAGTGCAGGTGTAATAGATGTTCTTGCACATCCAATCATATTTATATCTTTTTTCACTTGCAAGTTCAGATGAATTTTTATAATTTCATAATTTGGCCATGTTCACCTATGGAAAAGAGCTACGATCGTCCATAAACTTTCCTCAAAAATTCTAGAACCTGATTTCAAAGGATAGAAATACAAGGAACAGGACAAATAAAGTCAACTTTAATAAGTCTGTTTATAAAAGAAAAAAATATGAGAAAATGAAAAAATGGAAATGAAGTGTTTGTAAAGGGGGAGGGGAGGAGGGGGTGAAGGGAGGGCAGGGACAAGGGAAAAAAATGAGAACAAAGACCTGTCATGTAAAGGTACAAGATCCCAATGATGAATTTAACTGTACTGTATACCTAAAATGTACCAATAAACTCATGAGGAAAAAAAAAAAGTCTGTTTATTTGAGGAACATACATGAGTTGCCAAGCCTTAGAGTTTGGCAAACATCATTACATGACCTATGGATACTAGAATAGTGAACAATGCTCTATTTTAGTTATGGTGAGGGATAACATTAACAGCAAAATCTCAATGTTATATATTCCTATGCATATATTTCTTCTGCACTTTTCATAAGAAGCCTCTTAGACTTGAATTTTCAAACACTTCCCAGTGTTGATGGTTTTTAAAGTCCTCTTTCCAGGTACCTGGCTTTGTGGTTCAAGCAATGACAAACAGTATTTCCTATTCACTCTATTTACCTCATCATCAACAACTGCTAGGATCCAGTTATGAAAAGAATTATTTTCAACAGCCACCTTCAATTACAAATGTTTGACATGATCACAGACTTCCAATGCTAATCTCCTTTCAAGCTGAAATATCCACACAAGGGCTCTTTGAGACACACAGCATGGTTATTTTCTCTGCTTTGCCTTATCCTGCAAAGAAGCTGAAAGACATTGCCATATCCATCTCTTATGCAAAGTAGTATGCAGACCTACAATCTTTTATTAAGACTTGAGTCTTAACAAAGGCATTTTTCAGGGCTAACACATTGTTTGCCTACTGGGAGTCTAAAACTGAAGGCTATTTGAAGAAAGAGAAAGAAAATCTTCATCTAATTGACTCATTTCTCTAAGCTTTTCACTTATAAACCACACTTCCTTCATTTAGATACATTTGCATGACCTGAACATATTTAATGTCAGAGCCCTACTGCTAACTTTCAGTCTGGTATAGTTCAGGAAAAATATTCCCCATTCACCCAATCAAAAGAAAAGGTGAATCTATGAAAGATAATCTTTTCAACACACTAAATGATACTTAGCCGTTGAAAAGAGGTATTTTAAATTTCAAAGAATAACACCTTTCTGGCAAAGCAAATTCAGGCACCTTATCCCAAAGGATATACTGAACCTTACTATTTCTGTATAATAATCAACTGAGCCTCTGAGCACACAAAAAAAGATTCTTATGTATAAGAAGATTCAAGAAAATCTACTCTTAAACTGAGTTTTCATAAGTCAAATTTCATTGTAAATGGATTTTACATGCAACACAGGAGCTCACTAAAGGAATTACAAACCGTGCTAGAAACAGCACAAAAGTTTTAAGATCAGATGACCTGCACTTAAGTCTCTTCTTGTAATGTAGCTCAGTGTAAAGGACCTGGGTTCAATCCCAGTACTGCAAAACAAATCAATGTTCTTGATTTTTTTTTTAATATAATAACTCACTTAAACAAAGAAATAAACCATTTGAAATTCCTACTAATTTAAAATTATTAGTTCCTGTAATTTAATTATTCAAAAACTTTCAGCTTACAAAATCATGGTAACCTAGTGACAAGGCAAAAAAGCAGGAATTTTCTAATAAAGTGAAAAAACATTCAGAAACAGACTCCAACACAGATAATTAGCTAAATCTCATGCTAAAATTAGACAGAAAAGTAATTTTGTTACATACCTATATAATCCATGGCTAAAATGAAAGCAAACATGTGTCACATTCATAGACCCTTCTCAGCAAAAATAAAATGAAATGAGGAGAGTTTGAAATATCCGAGACATTCTGGCTCCATCATTATGGAAATCAGTGAACTGTCTGAGTCAGGGTTTCCAAAGGAAATATTTATTTTCATCACAGTGTCTGTGAAATACTTTTCAAAGTGTTTGAACTCTCATTTGAATAACTTTAAAAATTAATAACAACCCCCTAATAACTTACAAATGTAATAGCATTACCAATTTTCAAAGCATTTTCAACTGAAAGCTCCAAGTGTAGCTATAATAGACTATATTCTTTATCAAATAAACTTATATAACCCTTGCATCAGTGGATGTCACTCTTTAATTCTAAAAGGAATTTCTGTATCTCGTAAGAAAACATAACACTAAGAATATGGCATGTTATGAAAGAGATACATGAAAATGAACAGTAGTTTAAGCCCCAGAACAACAAATTCTGGGTTTGGGAGGTAACTCAGTGTTACAGCACTTGGTATATGCACAAGGCCCTGGGTTCTATCCCCAGCTATAAAACAAAACACACACACACACACACACACACACACACACACACGCACATGCACACGCACACCACACAAATTTCAGTGATAATAAAAAAAGAGGAAGTAAATGAAATTATATTTTACTAGACACACAGTGTGGAACCACTTAAGAATTAAAGGGAGATTTCTTATTAGCACTAAGTATTAACATTTACAGTTTACAATATCTGACCCTATAAACTATTAATCAGTAGCTAATAAGAATGCTGTACATTAATTTCTTTAACCTTCACAACACACCTACTACTACTACTACTACTACTACTACTACTACACTATATAAAAGCCAAGGAAACTGAGATAGTACAGAAAGGTTAGGTAATCTGCTGGAGGTTACAAACTAGGAAGTAGCAGAGCTAGAATCTGCACGTCAACCCGACTCAATAGCCCAGGTTCTTAACCACTATTTTGAGCTATATATTATATTCATCCCAGTATTAAGATTTCACTTGAGACAAGGGGTTATTATTCTCATTTTACTACTTAGAAAACTGAAGGTTGAAAAAATTTGCCTGAAGTCAGCCAGCTACAAGGGACAGAGGTGATGTTAGCACTGTATCACAGTGACGCCACAACAGCATCCCAGCCCATCACCAACACCTGTGAGATTTATTTTTCTTTTTCTCTTTCACCGTTATTAGTGTCATAGTAGTGTAGGAATGAAAAACAAAATAAAAATTTTGATAGAAAATTAACCAGCAAGAAAGACCTGAAAGATCATTCAATTACTATGATACTCACAAGTCATCTCTAGACAAAAAGATCATTGTCAACCACTTTTAAACTATCATCAGGCCACAGGTCCTAAATTCATCTTTTCATAATCACTGTGCATGGTGACTGTCTGCAACATGGCACGTCCCAGAGACGCACTCCAAAGAGAGCCCCTGGGTGTGACTGTGCTCTTCTCAGCAACCCCTGCCTTATTTCCCTGTATCCAAAACCACTCCCAGTCAAATACTCAGCCTTCCCTTTGAATCCACAAGAAAGGGGAGAGCTTATTTCAAAATGAACCTTGTTCAATTCAAAAACAAGATTTGAGAATAATTACTAAATAGACTACACCAAGAATTAAAATGACAATATTTTACTCTTAAAGAGACAAAATATATTCCAAATATATAAAAAAAAATTTAAGAGACTCAGGCATGGTGGGGCATGCCTATAATCCTAGCACTCAGGAGGCTGAGGCAGGAGGGTTGCCATGAGTTCGAGGTTGGCCGGGGCTCCATAGTGAGTTCAAAGTAGGCCTCGACTACATAGCAAGACCTCAACTCAAATATATATTTAAAAATATATTATCATTTTCAAAAATACCTATTAAGGACTAGTAGCAATTGACTAGGTGCCTCTAGAAAATGTACCTTAAATATACACATATGACAAAATGCCACTCAGCAGATTTTTAAAATGATATCTATCTATAACACATTATGGAGGGGAAAGACAAGTGTCCATTAATGTTAAATTTTGTAATTCACACGCATATATAACAGGTAAATTTACAATCATGTTCACCAATAGAAAAATAATTTTTGGTCCTGGATAGCAGAGTACAAATTTTCTACACTGCTTGTTGGACTATTCTATACTATTTAAACTGCTTATAGTAATACATATTTCCTCAGAGGCCTGGAATTTAGCTCAGTGGTGTCACACCTGCCTCAGAAGCACAAGGTCCTGAGTTCAATTCATGATGCTGGGAGGAAAAAAGAAACATATTTCCTCAAAAGCATATTCCTTAGTTAGTATATAAACTATGCAGGTGTAACACACATTCCAATTTCACACACAAACAGGTTTTTAAAAAATAAAATACTAAGTACTTTCACCAACCGTGTATTTGCTCTATGAAACTTTACAGTGAATGTGGAAGGAAAGGCTTTTTGTAAATATAAACACAAACCAAAATATACTAAAATCCTTAAGTTTTGAGTATACGATGTGCCATTGTAGGCACTGGCTTATGCCTGGAGATACATCAGTAAATAAACAGTCAAATATGCCCTGTACCTATAGGGTTTACATGATACCAAATATTTACAAGGCTTTAAATTTTAAAAAAGTATAAACCCCAAAAAATATATATATTCATATTAAATAATGGTCTTTATACCATGGTGACAAGAGAAACTGAAATTTACAAAAACAAAACAGAACAACAAAAACACAAAGGTCTCCCAGAAGGGTTGTACTAATTCTTATATAGTCTATGAGGATATTTCATAGAGAGACAAAGGACAGCTCACCACATACAAACCAACATTAAATATTATTTAAACATTTTAAAACTCAGTTTCAAACAATATTAAAGCATAGTTTTGTCATGTTTATTATATCTTTTAACTGGTTAGCTCTGTTTTAGCATTTTCTATTGCATTATTGATCTCTATTTCTATTTTCATGAGTGTCACACTGCTTTGCAGTATTTTTATTTCAAGTAGAACTCAACTTTTATATTAGTGAGAGTTTGTTGTAATATAGTGCAGTAATAAACAAGTGTCTAAATAACAAGTAGGTTACAGGAAGGCAAGTAAAAGCAGAAAAAGCTGCTCAACTTCTCAGAACAGAGGAAAGCTATTCAGAGCAAACAGAGGCTGCTGTGACAAGCTTTGAGCAAGTCTACAGCTAAGTCACTGAGCGTTAATTTGTCAAAAAATTCCTGCTGACTTTAAGTCAGTTAACTCAGTCTTTGAATACATATAGTTTCAGAAAATAACTTGCTTAATTTGACTCTATATCTTTCATGTATGTAAAAAGTAATGACAAAATATTTGTCTATATAATTCAAAAATCTATGATGAAAAGGTGTAATGATAATTTGTTTTTTCTTAAAGATATAAAAATGGCATCTTCAAATTCATAATATCTTAGATTCACTGATACACAATAATACATTCAGTCTCCATAATACCCTAATATAATTATTATTTTTATTATTATTATTATTATCATCATTTTTACAAGTTAGAAAACTAAAAGGTTAAGCAATTTCTCCACAGGCATAAAACTAGCAAAACATCAGTGTGGAACAAGAATCCAGAAATCTAGCTCTGCTACGCAATATTGACTCTTCAAAGGCTCTGGCGCATATTTCATTATCTACCACAACCAGCTGTCAACTTACTTGACCACTGCTACAAGAGATGATTTGAAGAGCAGAATGAATGACAATAGTATTGCATAGTAATTTCCAAGCTGGGACGGTAGCACTTATGGACCCAGTTGTTTACTGAGTAATAAAGAAAGAGCTAAGAGACTGGCAGAGAGAGGCTCAAGGACCCAGGTCATGTCTCATTTCCTTAATCCACAGAACCTCATGAGAAGCCAGAGCCATGGGTAAGAAGGTAGCAATCTTCTACTTCACATTCTCACAACATGCCCGGGCCTTTCTTAGGAATCAACTAAGAAGTCATTACTTCTTTAGGTTTTGGACAGACTCTAAATGGATAGTTTGGAAAAGGACAGGTCATAGAATAATGACTTAGAAATGTTTTATATTAAGGGTATTGCTATATGCAAACAAATCTCTTCCAGCATAAATATCTAACTCGACTTATTTTGTTTAGATTAATGAGCCAACAACTTACCAATTGCCAAAATACGTATTTTTCTTAGTTTGTTCATCTAAAAATTTAGAATAGTTTGTTCATCTAAAAATATTTTAGTTTGTTATTTAAGTATTATTTTGCCCAGAGAGAAAGGGCAGATTTAGGTTTTTTCAGAGTGAGATAATAAAAATGATTAAGGCTTTAAAAAAAGTTATGAAATTCTTTGTCTAATAGAATTTCAAGCAAAGTATACTGAAAAGGCCTAGAAAATTGATGGGTAAGACAAAACGCTACAATAAAATTTAAGATATTCTAGGAATGACTGCAAGCTGTAATTTTTAAATCAAGTCACATTTATAGCTCTAAAAAAGTTATACTTGATAGATCTTAGTTAAAGGGTGGCACTAAGGGCCGGGGATGTATGTAGCTCAGTGGTGCTGCCGCCTGCCTCAAGCACAAGGACCTGAGTTTAATCTCCGGTACCAAAAAAAAAAAAAAAAAAAAAAAAAA
>NW_022900914.1:24407836-24428870 GCF_012274545.1 Fukomys damarensis
AAAAA
This sequence comes from Fukomys damarensis, assembly GCF_012274545.1. Classification (NCBI taxonomy): domain Eukaryota; kingdom Metazoa; phylum Chordata; class Mammalia; order Rodentia; family Bathyergidae; genus Fukomys; species Fukomys damarensis. The sequence goes on from NW_022900914.1 coordinate 24,407,842, forward strand.
AAAAAAAAAAAAAAAAAAAAAAGGTGACACTATAAGGGGAAACAAAATGTTTACTTTCCTCAGTGATAGAGGGAAGTAAAATTATCAGTTATTCTCAGAAAGGCAAAGGGGAAAACTTCACAGCCCTGATCATCCTGTTACAGTGAAGGTCCTCAACTGTACACAAGGACTCCCTTGCCCTCACCACCCTCCTTCTTCACAAGTGCAAATCAATGCAGGCCCCACTGATCCAGAGAAGGAAAAGTCTTGGCACAAAAAGAGACCATAACTTTATCTGGCCTACAACGCTTGCAAGGGCACAACTGTTGGCCCCTTAAGGTTAAAAAGGGTATTTTTGATCAAGCATGATTTTCAGTGTCCCCTGCCACAAAGATTCATTAATCCATTCATATCCTTTTACTTTCTTAAATATTTGAACATATCTATATTATATTGTTTATCTGATAATTCTAACAACCAGTGTTTGATAGTTCAATAGAGAATTCTTTAATTCTACTGACTCAGGAACACACAGTATGATTTTAAAAAAAAACAAACTGTACATTCACTTTTCCTACCATCCAGAACTAACAATTATTATCCCAATTTAACATATGAAAAAAATGAGGTAAAAAGGAGTAAAGTAACCTGACCAAGACCAAAAAGCTCACAAGTGCTGAAGTTAGGATTTTAACTTGGGGGAACTGGATACAAAATGTGCTCTTAACTACTTCCCCCACCAAGTCCTTCCTACCCAGAACAAGCCACACCCTTTGTTCAGTGAGTCCATGCTGTATGTACTACCTGCCCATCAAGCACTTAGCAGCTTTCTGAGTTATCAAATTAACTGTGACTATATCACAGTGCTTGTGATCAAGTTATCCTTATTTCACTTTGTAATGCCCTCTCAACACAAGAGCAGTGATGTTGGCCATTTGGATATGCCACAGAAAAGATGAAAGGACTTTCTTATGGTGAAATGGAAAAGTACAGTAAGATTTTTTTGAGAAAGAGACTAAGAACTCATAACTTTTGTTATATTATTATAAATTGTTTTGTTTTATTGTTGTTATTAATTTCTTAGTGTACCTAATTTATATTAAACTTTACCATAGTTCTGTAAATGTAGTATAGGAAAAAGCATAATATATGCAGGTTTCAGTAGTATTACAATATAAAGCATCCACAGGGGATCCTGGAACATATGCCCCACACATAAAGGGGGATTACTGTGTCTAAAACATAAAGAACAAAAATAAAAGAATAAAAAAGGCAACTATTAGTCAAAAGAAAGCTGTTCCAGATGTTAGACAAGTAGAGCTCAACAAGCTGTGACTTGCAGCCAGCAAAGAAAAGAGAGATTACAAAAGTAAAAAGTGAGAAGACATTACTACTGAAAAATAAATAATAAAAATAAAAATAATAAATGAAATAATCCAGATAAAATGAACACATTTTTTAAGAGAAACTACAAAAAGTGACCCAAAAAGAAACAATCTGCACCGACTAGTAACAAATAATGATACTAAATTTATACTTAAAAAACACTTATCAGCAAGTCCATGAGTGGCTGTCTAAACACTGTTATTTAAATTAGGCAACAGCCTCTTGTCATTTACTAGACGGGTTGATCTTGCCAGAATAAAGAAGATTTTGATTCATATTTCAATCTAATGATGCTGACCACACACACACACACACACACACACACACACACACACACACAAAGACGTATGACTTCACCACTTAATTCCACCAAACATTTAAAGAAAAGAACTAGCTGGGAATGCTGGTATGTTCCAGCTACTTAGGAGGATGAGTCCAAAGGATAACCTCAGCCCAGGTGTTTGAGGCCAACTTGGGCAGCACAGTGAGATTCTGCCTCAAAATTAACAACAATAATAGTTAATATCAATTCTTCACACACAAACTTCCAAAAAGTAAAAGAGGTAAGAACACTCTCCAACTCATTCAATGAAGACAGTATAATCCTGACACCAAACACAGACAAAACTATCACAAGAAAACTACAAATCAGTAACTCTTTTCAATGTGCATGCAACAACTGCAAGAAAATACTAGCAAACCAAATCCAGCAACATATCATATCAAAAGAATCATACATCATAGCCAAAGGGAATTTATCCAAAGAATGCAGATTGGTTCAATATCACAAAATCAATCAACAGAATACTCAATATCTCAACAGTATAAAGAACAAAACTCATATGATCATTTCAACAAAGATAAAAACATTTGACAAAAGCCTATTCTTTTTATGATAAAAACCCTCAAAAAGTCTAGAATTAGAAGAAAATCCCACAATCACATAATCAGTATATAAGAAAATCCCACAGCTAACATCATATTTAATAGTGAAATATTGGACTCTTTCCCTTAAAGACAAGAACAAAATCAGAATGGTTGCTCTTGCCACTTTATTCAACATTCCATTGAAGGTTCTCGTCAAGGTAACTAGGTAAGAAAAAGAAATAAATAACATACAGGTTGGAAAGAAAGAAATAAAACTATCTCTATTCACAGATACCTTATCTATAAGAAATCCTAAGGAATTCACTAAAAATCTCACAGAACTAATAAACACATTGAGCAAGGTTGCAAGATACGCAAGATCAATTACAAAAGCCAGTTTCTACACACAACGAACAACCTAGAAATGAGGTAAGTTCCGTTTATCATAGTATAGAGAATAAAATATATAAGAATAAATTTAACAAATATAAAACACATACTCTGAATATTATAAAACATTATTAAAATAAATTAAAGAGAATCTAAATAAGTGGAGAGACTTCACACGCTTGAGAAGCAGAAGACTTAACATTGTTTAAATGTCAAAAATCCCCAAGTCGATCTATCTCTTCAATGCAATCCTCATCAAAATTCCAGCTGTTTATAGAAACTGCCAAGCTGATTCAAAAATTCATACAGAATTGGAAGGGATCCTGAATAGCCAAAATAATCTTGAAACAAGATTTCAATCTCAAAACTCAATTTTAAAACTTAAAAATTTGTGACAATGAAGACAGTATGGTACTGGCACAGACAGACTTATAGATCACTGGAACAATTCTGAGAATCAACAAATGAACTCACACCCCTATGATCAACTGATTTGGATTTTGGGGGAGTGCTATGACCATCCAATCAGAATAGAATAGTCTTTTCAATAAATCTTTTTGGGATAAGTGGATAGCTACATGCAAAAGAAAGAAGTTAACCCTTATTTTATACTATAAACAAAAAATTTAAATCAAAGAACAGAATGTGAGTATTAAAACTATAAAACTCAGAAGAAAACACAGGATGCCTTAAATACTCTTCTCACTGCTGAGATAAAATACCAATACGCAAAGTTAAAGGAGGAAAGGTTTATTTCAGTTTACAACTTGTAAGTTTTAATCTATTATGCTAAGTAAAACAAACCAGTTACAAAAGACTACATATGATGTGATTTCACTCATCTAAAAAGTACAGAACAGATAAATCTATACTAACAGAAAATAGTGGCTGTATCAGTCACATTTGTCATTATAATACCCAAGGCAATTGACTCAGGAGAAAGACTTATTATAGCTCACAGTTCTGAAGGTTCCAGCTCATGATCCTAGGCCTCATTTTCTAGACTTCACTACTTCTAAATAGCAATAAGCCTTTAGGCTGCAGACCTTCGGGGGACAAACATCCAAACCACAACAATGACAGCCAAGGACTGGGGAAGGAAGAGGATTAGGAAATGATAGGTAAAAGGTAAAAGTTTTCTTTTTTAAATGATGAAAATGTTTTTAAATTGGCAGTAGTGGCAGATGCAATTATCTGAGACTACATTAAAAATCAATAAGTTGCTGGGGATTTGGCTCAGTGGCACCCATGCCTGCCTTGCAAGCGCAAGGTCCTGAGTTCAATCCTCAGTATATATACTGATATATATACTGATATATCAGTGAGTTGTAGCTTTCAAATGGGTTAATTACACAGTGTGTGAATTATATCTCAAGAAAACCACTATGTAAACAAAAAAAAAAATGAGCTTAGACCTTTAAAAACAAAACCAAAATGGACCCAAACACCAAACTATTAAACAAAAAAATGTTTTATAATTATGTAATATAAAATGAATATTCCAAATGAGTTACTCTATGAAATAATTTTGAGGAATAAAACATAACTCACAGAAGAATATATGCAAGAGGGTTCTATTTATGTAAAGGAGCCATCGTGCAAAATAGCAAGGAAACTCAGAACTCAAAAGAGTGAATTATCTCTGGAAGGATATTCCAGACGAGAGATCTGAGACAGTCAGGGGCTTCAGCTGGAGCAATAATGTTGTATGTGCTGAGTGGTGTTTCTAAGGTGTATTGAAAATGTTCTTAAATGTGTAGGTAACACTGGTTTTTATCTGGAAAGCATACCATGTATTTTTTGTATTTTCCATAACCATTATGGGAATGCCTTTACTGAAGGGTCATATATGCTTATACTCAAACACTATGTGCAGGCAGGGGAGGGGACAGTTTTAAATCAATTCAAATTTCCAAGTACCAACTTGGGCAAAGCAGGAGACTAAGTGCTATTCTAAAGGGTTGAGAAACACTGACCTCTTTATCATAGATGCTCTCCAAATGTTACACTAATAAGTTCAGTACAAAGACTATATATTGCCACAGTGGAATATACAGAAAGCCATACAGAAAAGGCTAAGATTAATTCCAACCTGAAACATCTGAGAGAATTTCATGGAGATTGGAATATAGGATAGGCTGTGAAGGATAGATAAGATTTTTCGTAGAGAATGAAGAAAGGGTATTCTAAGGGAGGAAAACAGTATAAGTAATTTATTATTATTATTATTACTATTATTATTATTATTATTATTATTATACATTTAGTAGTTATAATAAAAGTAATTTATTTATTATTATTACTATTATTATTATTATTATTATTATTATACATTTAGTAGTTATAATAAAAATAATAGCAACTGAAAGTTATTGGTTGCATACTATATGCCAAGAGCTATTTTAAGTATTTGTAATGTCTTGGCCAATTTAATCTTCAAAAACACTCTTAAAGTAGATACCATTATTACCCCCACTTTAGAGATGAAGAGACACAGACAGGTTAAGTAACTTAAGCACAGTCACTGTAGCAGTAAGGGATAAAAGTGTAATTCAAACCTGGCTCCATACCCTGAGCTCTTAACTACAAAAGAGATAGGAAAAACTCTATTACATGTTCAAAGAACAAATACTCCAATTTACTTGGCCTACTAGGATCTAAGAATACCAGGTAGGAGGAGAGGACGTACTTAAATGGAAGCCACTGAAAAGAGGAAACAAATTTTCATTGTAAGTAATAGAAACAGATCGGGAGATTTAAATGAGACTACTCTGAAAAATAAACATTAAAATATATTTATACTAGTTTTAATATTTAATATTTAATAAATTATAGGATGTAATTCTAACTGTGATAACACCTACAATGAGAAGTTTTTGTTTTGTTTTGTTTTGTTTTTTGGTAGTGCTAGGGATCAAGCTCATATACTCATGCTAGTTAGGCAAATGCTCTACCACTGAGCCACACCTCAGCTCCCTCATTTTTATAATAGACCATATATTACATATGTAATTATCTAAATTGTGAGTCCTTCATGAATGACATCAAAGACATAATGTAAAGATGACAATGCAGACTCAGATTATGAATGGTTGAATGACCAATACTAAGACTTGGGTTGAGAAGGGATTATCAAATGATTATACTGGAAAGTAGGTTTAGGCTAGCTCATGAAAACTACGTTATCTCAAAGAAAGATGAATGGCAAACCAGAGACTGTGATAAAAAGAAAGAAATGGAAGAAACATTACAGAGATACAGCATAATCAACACTTGATGATCTGGAATGGGGTAGGTGACAAAGAAATCAAAGATTACAAACTTTATGCCCAAGACAAAGAACTGTTAGCCCATTAAGGAAAAATTTATAAAAAATAAAATAAAAATTAAAAAAAACACCAAAATAAAATGAAAAACAAAAAATTTGGGCCAAAGCAAGAAGTCTGCTACTGAAAAATCAGGCATCAGAAAAATACTGGAGACTAACTCAGGATATTTAAGATCAAGGGTCTGGAAAGGACTAAAACAACGTCATTGTAAAACTCACATGGATGTAAAAGATGAAGCCCCAGAAGTGGATGGTGAGATTATCAAGAAAAAGATAGAGAAGATGAAAGAAATAAGGAAAATGCTTGGCATTTTGTCTAAATTTAAAAGTAAAGAAGAGGTACAAAAATGTATAGAAAAGATGACTAACAAAATTAGACTGTCAAAAGGTGGTAAAAGAAACAACACTGTAACATACAGAAAAAGAGTTCAAATAAGTTTGGCTGCTATAGTGAAAATAATGTGATACCTGGGGAAGGTTTTGTGAATCTGACTCCAAGAACCTAACAGACTTGAGGCATTCACTCAAATTTAATGAATGAGAAAATAAATGAATTTTGATAATCAAAAAAGAAGACAATTTATCCAAATAACCAGAAGATTCCTGAAATGTTAGTGAAGACAACAATTTTGATATCACAATAAGATCTTGTGCTTGTTGTAGAGAGGAATTAAAATGACATTTTGCTTCTGTATAATGCCAAAAAAAAAACCAAAAAACAAAAAACCCAGAATCTGTGCTTATACTAGATTTTGGAGATAAATTTTCTCCCCAAGACATTAAATTCAAGAAGACAGATACATTTTACATTTTACCACTAAGAACAAACCTGTCACTTCTCACTAAGGAAAAGTACTCAGAGTGAAGATGAAAAAAAAAAAAGCAGTTAAAAAAATGAAGATGAACAGAAACAAATCAAACCTGAAAGATATGATACTTCAAAAATCAAGCATTATTCTTCATTATCCTGAAATCTGTTTCTTTATCTATTTCTCATATTTCCCTGCCCAAATCCCTAAATAAGAAAATGTCAACATCCACAATGGAAAACTTGAACAGGAATCTCTAATATCTTCCCAGTCTTTCTGCACTCAACAACAACAAAATTTTGAAATAGAAAAAAAAAAGACTGATTTCATGGTAGAAATGTTTATTACTTGTCTCAACAAAATTTAAACCATCTTAAAGTAGCATCTCCCTTTGAGAACCACAAATAAAATCTCCCAAATGACTTAAGAGGTGGAAGATCCTCAGAAAGGTGGGAAGATTTTCTAAAACAGGCATCCAGGTTCATCTTTTACAAATGAAAGTAAGCCTAGGACCTTGAGAGAAGGGAAGTATTGAATGGCAGAACTTAGTGATGAGGACTGAACAGAAATGGACACCCTCAGAATAGTTCCCATTATTGAAGACGTTACAGAGGGCTCTTTGCATCCATAGCCCACAAAGAGTTGGCAATACCAACATCTGAATTCTCAGCCAGAAACACCAAAAATATATTGATGAACATAACTTAAAGTAACATAACTTAAAGTAGGAAGTGAAATATGATGATATCACCACCAGTGATGGTGGTGGCATGATTTCAAACAACACAATTACATAATTCAAATTTGTCACAAGCATATAGTTTATCAAAAGTTTTAGGGTCACTCATAGTCTTCAGACTCATGAAAATTACTATGTTGAAAAGAAAACTAAAAATGCCTTTAAGAATAGTAGGGGTTTTGGGTATACAAGGTAAACAAGCACACCTATGAATCAGTCCAAAACATTCATTTGTAAATTCAAGTTGCTTATCACTAAGTAACTAATAAATGTCACCTAATGATCTATGATGATCCTTACGAACCAAGCTTAAGACTAATATGTAGTTAATATAACAATATATACAATACTAGGGCCAATTTACGCATTATAACTGTTGATCCTGAATGAAGCAGGATACACAAAACCTCAGAATCTTAAAATCAAGTCAAATCAAAAAGCATGAGCCGAAAGTCACCAAAGTACTCTACAACTCTTTACCGCAGAAAAGTTAAAATGCTAAACAATAAGGCCATGACTTTGTAAGCAGTACTGTTTCATTGTCTCCCAATTATCTATGACTATGAGAGCTCAGATTAAAAAAAGGATTAAAGGAATTCTATCTATAAAGGAAAATGCTGTTAACTGTGAGAGGTTGAATAGCAAAGTGGCATGAACAGAAAGATAGATACCTTCTTTCTAGCATCATTCTACTACTTATTTCCTTATATCCCTCTCTCAACTCTAGAAGTTACTCTTTCAAATATAAGATGTAAGCCATAAGTGGTACATGGCAATGGCAGCAAGAAGTTCTCCATGCCCTGTAACAGCAAATGAGCAGCACTCAGCTCTCCCATTTGTCTTCTGTAAGCACAGGTTCACATGCCAAATAAACTGCAAATACTGATCATTCCTTACACATACTAAACTATTTCCCTTCATAAAACCCCCAAAGAGGCCTCCATGGCTCATTCTATATTGACAATTACAGTCTGTCTCAAATAATCTGCCTATCTTGGGGGGTAGGTATTATCAAGCTCCCTCTAGGTCAGCTGAGGTGTTTGTTTCTAAAATTTATGGGGCAAAATCTTTAGTCCTACACACTGCCAAGGCCAGGTCTGGGTTGAAATTTATTTTCATACCATATATGAATAGAACGTTAAGCAGGTAACTGCTAACACAATTACAGAATGAGAAGATAATAATTTTAAAATATTTTAATATTTTTGGGAAGATACCTAGCAGGAGAATAGCTGGGTCAAATGGGACCTCTAGTCCTAGTTCTTTGAGGTATCTCCATACTGATTTCCACAGTGGTTGCACCAGTCTGCACTCCCACCAACAGTGGAGAAGGATTCTTTATTCCCCACAGCCCTGCCAGCATTTGTTCTTGGTTGATTTCATGATAGAAGCCATTCTTTTTGGGCTGAGGCGGAATCTCAGTGTTGTTTTCATTTGCATCTCTCGAATGACCAGTGATGCTGAATATTTTTTTATGTTTATTTCCTATTTCTATTTCTTTGTCTGAGAAATGTCTGTTCATTTCAGATGCCCATTTTTGGATTGGATATTCATATTTGGGGGGTCTGATTTTTTAAGTTCTTTATATATTCTAAATAGTAGACCTTTGTCTGAGGAAATAGTTGGTAAAAAATTTTTCCCACATCATGGGTTGTCTCTTCATGCTATTGGTAGTTTCTCTCATTGTGTGGGAAGCTTTTTAATAAGAGTTCCCACTTTGTTGATTCTTTGTGCTAGTTCATGTGCAACTGAAGTTTTGTTCATGAAATGCTTTCCTACGCCAACATCTTCCAGACTTCTACCTAATCTCTCTTCCAGCCAGTTTACTATTTGTTTTAATATTTAGATCTTTAATTCATTTCTATTTTAGTTTAGAGGTCCTATTTGACCCAGCTAGTCCCCTACTAGGTATCTTCCCAAAAGAATTAAAAGAATCATACCACAGCAACATATGTGCACTCATGTTCAAAGCAGCACAGTAAAGGCTAAAACTTGGAAACAGCCCAAGGGCCAACTAGAGACTGAATAGGAGTTTTTAAAAAATAAAATGGAGTACTATTCAGCCATAAAGAATGTGAAATCAGAGACGTTTATAGCTAAATGGATGCACATTGAGGCAATACTCTTAAGTGAAATAAATAGGACAGACACATATAAATTCCAAATAGTTTCTCTGGTATGAGAAATTGAAAGTGTAAATAAGGATTAAAAGGGATAATAGATAATGTGAAATAAGAAGAAAAGGTCCAAAGGGGAAAGGGAAGTGGGAGGAGTTGAGGATAGGAAAGAAGGGAATGGAATTAATATGAGAAAAGGCAAAAATGGAAACAAAATATTTATGAATAGGGAGGAGTGAAGGGACTGAAGGGAGGGCAGGGGAATGGGGGAAAAAATAAGAACCAAGATATATCCTGTAAAGTTACAAATTTCCAATGATGAATGTCATTATATTGTACATCTAAAATGTACCAATAAAATTAATTTTAAAATATATTTTAATACCAAATATCCAAAAATAAATGTTATTTACAAAACAGTTTTTATTACAATAGATTTTCAAAGACCCATACAAGCCAGGTTATGTTTGTAAATTGAAAACAAAGTACTGGTATAAATCTTTTTTTTTAATTGAGTTTATTGGTACTTTTTAGGTATACAGTACAGTTACATTCATTATTGGGATCTTGTACCTTTACATGACAGGTCTTGGTTCTCATTTTTTCCCCTTGTCCCTGCCCAGTACTGGTATAAATCTAAAGGTGAGTAAATTTCATTTTCTAAAACACTGCATAATTTCTATTTTTCACTATTCAGATTATGGAAATTCTATGGTAAACATGATAGGAATAGGCTCACAGACAACTCTGGTGAGAACCTAAGATGTAAGAGCTTTTAAATATCTTAAGTATGGAGAAATAGCCAGCTTATACTTGTGAAACAAAAAAGGTATCACTTTCAAAACTTAGAGCTATAAGAAGTTCTACTTTCTTATATTCAGCTCAGCACAGAGAAAACAGCATTTAACAGATGTGTTTATGGAGAAATAAATATTCACAATATATACATAGCAAGACTTGTCTGGTCCCATTTCCTTTGTTCTTTCTTCAGACTCAGTTTCCCACATTACTAAGTTTAATAGCTTTTCTCATATGACTCAGTAAAGGACAAACAAGCTGTAAAGTTAAGCTAGCTAAACAATATCTGAATAACATAATGGCATTCTCTTTTATTCTTTCCTTCACAGAGGGTTAAGGGTTTTCTGTGGCTACCCTCTTATCAAATGATAACCAAGATAAGTGCTTTCTTCTAATCATAAACACTCTGTTGCACTAAAGATCCCTCAGCTGGAAAAACATAAAAACAATATTGGGAGAAACACAGCTGAAAACAAGTATGCTCCTAACCTCTTGTTTAGGCTCATCTCTGGCCAACTATTGCCACCCTACCACTATGATCACCACCACTACAATTACTAATATCCCCTACCCTTCTCCCAACACATCCTGAAACAACTGTTTTAAATGTTTTTTTAGTGCAGCAAGCAATAGCTTGTAAAAGGATGCAAATCAGCTGAAACATTTGACAGACAGTGTTAAATACCAGGGAATTCCTATCTACCATTTTACTTTAAAAGGTGCTTTGATGTTAGCTATCTTTCATGTACCTCTTTCATGGCACATTAATAAAGAAAACGAAGCTAAAGTAAATCAAGACCCAAGGTCACGTCTAGAATTACAGCACTGTAGGTACCTGATGAAATACGGATTAATGCTGCATGAGTAGTGAATAAATAAAAGCACCTCAACTCACCAATCACAGAAGTTTTCCAAGTGCTTCTGCACTTTATTCTGCAACTAGACCTGAGACATCTTTAATCCTCCATGCTTTAAAACCTCATTATCATAATGTGAACCCAAATGTTAGGGTTCCTTCAAAATGTAAGTGCTATGAAGCGGAAAAGTAATGGAGATTAAGCTGGGTGTAACCTTAGAAATGTACGGATGTAGGGAACTTAAAAGTGGTATTTCAATAAGTCAGGAAAGCATAACACAAAGATTTAACCACATAAAATACATCAGAATCAAAACCCACACTCCACCACCACACAAAGCCAAAAAACACAAATAAGGCTGATTCAAGAACTACTTTTGGCCCCTGAATCTTCAAGTCCTATATAACCAAATAAAAAGAATCTCAGCAAAGGGTTGCAGCAATTTTGAATTCTTATAATGCAAACTGAAATGCAAGGACAGAGAGACAAAGAGACACTGAGAGAGAAAAATAGAGACACAGAGAGACAGAGACAGAGATAGAGACAGACACAGAGAGAACACAAACAACCTAGTGCTTCTGCACAAACCTAATGGGGGTAGTAAGAAAAAACTTTTAAGAGTTCCTCTATAATTAATTGAATATTTCTTTGGAAAAGTGTTGACCAAAGGTAAAGGAAGACAAACCAAAGGTGAAGTTAAACAAGCCTAAGGTGAGAGAAAAGATAAAGTTGTTTAATGCTATGGAAAAGTAAATACGAGCACGCCTGTAATCCCAGCACTCAGGAGGCTGAGGCACGAGGATCACTGTGAGTTCAAGACCAGTATGGGCTACACAGTGAGACCATGCCTCAAAAAAACAAACAAACAAACAAAAAGTAAATATGAATGAGAATAGGCTGAAGAGTTAATAATCTCAAAATAAAATGGTTCTATTATTAATCATTGAATATACTCTACTATCCCTTATATATTCAATTTATTCTAGGAACTGTGATCAAAAGTAATCAAAATTATTTAATTTTAACACATCTATCTTGTATCTACTACATATTTGTGTTGACTACAACACAGAGCCCAGCATAAAACCGTAACTCTACTGGACCTTATTCACAGAGATGGTTACTAAAAATCTCCCAAAATGGATTCAACAACCCTGTAACATAGTGCCTTACTTTACAAAGAACACCACTTATAGAAAGATCTATGTATAAATATTTCACCTACCTATTTACAAGCATTAAATCTTCAAAACTATCCTACTCTATTAACTATACTATTCAGTTGGTATCTCTAGAACAGAAAGCACTGCTCCTCTGATGTATATACTCTAAGAGAAAACAGAACTGTAGATATAAGAAATTGGTGAACTCTAGGCTACCTTCAAAATTCTAGTAAATTTTTAGTTTGGGACAATACCTAAATGTAAAATTGTATGAACACAAACTGAGATTAGGCTGAGAAACAATGTTAAATAACTGCTTGAAATAAGGCATTGTTTCTTCCATTTCTAAAAGTTATCAAATACAATAAAATCCCAAAGTTCACCAATTATTACATTACTGCTGAACATTTTATCATTTAATTTACATTTTAGGTCCTGTTATAGCAAATACACTTGTCTAAACAGAACATCTGTAACTAATAAAGTACTCTCTAAATAATGAAAAAAAAAAGAATAAGACTACAAGAGCAAGAAGCAATTTAAATATGTTAAGGGACCATTTTCATCTCCAGAATTAAGGATTATTTTAATGTTACATCATTGCCTTTTCTCTTTTACTTTCCCTTTTAGTTTTATGTTAGGATTCCCTATTTTTAAGGTTCATACAGAGATTTCTTTAACGGAAATACTAAATAGTTTCTCTGGTGTGAAAAACTATAATAGTACACAAGATCCTAATGAGATAATTAATAATGTGAAATAGGAAGTAAAGGGCTAAAGGTGTAGGGAAAGTGGGAAGGGTGGGGGAAAGGTAATAAGGGAGAGGAAAAAAGTATGAGAAATTGAAAAAATGGAAATAAAGTGTTTATAAATGGGGAGGGGAGGAGGGGGTGAAGGGAGGGCAGGGACAAGGGGAAAAAATGAGAATCAAGACCTGTCATGTAAAGGTACAGGATCCCAATAATGAATATAACTGTACTGTATACCTAGATTATACCAATAAACTCAATAAAAAGAATAAAAAAAAGATTAAATGGAACATCTGTTTTGGTTATACTATACTGTATCTTTGGCCAGAACTTATAATAAAACTAACAAAAACAATCAAGCATCTGTATTGGAACTGGCAACAAAAGCAGATTTGTAACCAAAAACCTTAAGACGAGAAATGACCATCACTGGGCACTGGGCCAGTTCCAATCTAAGTCAATAAACAAAGATCTGCAAGAAGGGCTACAGTTAAGGGTGGGCTGGGATAACTCCTACAGATACTTAAATTGGACTTAGGAGCACAAAAACGCATGGGTTACAAAACTGGTAAAACATTTCATTTTGATCAAAAACTGTCAAACTGAATTCAGATCCAAACAATATTTTAAAACCAAACACACACTCGAATTATTTATTCCTTATGCTTCCTTTCCCACAATACTCCCCTAAAAGTGCATTTAAATATGTATTTTTAAAAGCACTTTGGCCTTTCAACAAAATGAACATACATTTATTTTAAAATTTACTTAGTACCATAAACACATCAGCAAGGAAACCTTACCAACAAGAGGAAAGTGTTTATAGTAATCACAGGAATGGAAAGAGAAACATCAACATGTGAAAGATAACAAAATTCTGCAATGTCACTTACATTTTCTCAAGCCTTGAGTGAAGAATTTAAATATATCATCTTAACTTGTTCGTAAGCATTATAAGCAAATTAATATCAAGAAAACAATGTAGGCTATCCCCAGTTCACTGTCTCCATCATTATGAGGAAAGTTCCCCAAGTAAAATAGGTAAAAAGTACTGCATTCATGGGAAATAAATAACAGCAACCACAACTTTTCCCCCTTCTAAAACAATATTAACTTTATAACATTACAGGATTTACATGGCTAGATACATCTTGAGTTGTATAGCTATGCTTACTGATGTATTAGAAAGTAAATTTGGGGGATGGGGATTTAGATCAGCGGCTCCACACCTGCCTTGCAAGTGCAAGGTCCTGAGTTCAATCCCTAGTACCGGAAAAAAAAAAAATGGTGAAGAAAGTAAATAGTTTTAAAGCAAAACAAAACAATCCAGGTAGTTCAGGACAGGAGATACCTGCTACATGATACTCTGATAGACTGACCCATGATCAGAGTAGAAGAAAAAAAATCTTAGAAATCACCCCAACAAAATCTCTACCAAAATACCCCTACCATCACAAAAGTCATTTATCCCAATTACAGCTTACATAGGAAAATTAGGACCAAAAACTAAAGTCTTTCAAAAACTTTTTACATACCGATTCTAACAAATCTCAATGTCCAAAAATTTGAAAATTAGCCCTCCAAACCTATACTAAATTATCGACCAAAATATTAACCCAGTGTCAGTGGCATGGCACTCAGGCCCTCACCCCACACATCAATCCATTTGCTAATCAGCATCTTTTTGGGAGCCACATAACTAAGTCTCTAGCTTATCTGTAAGAGTGTCAAGACACTATCAAACGCTATGCCAAGATCCAGATGTGTCTACCAGTCCAATCTTCCTAACAGAAAATGAAAATGTTTTATTCATAAGAGCATGCATTCTTTCTTCTAGAGTTCCACTGTTCTTTCTTACTTGCTAAAACACATCTTCTCATAATAATCTTTCCAGATCAAGATTATATTCAATAATCACACGTATAATCTATTTCACATTTGGAACATCAAAAAATCTGTTTATCTCCAAGCTTTCACAATTTATCAAAAATAGTGTGGTATCAAACTTTTATTCATAAATTCACCCAGAACTTTAGAAAATGTTTCATCTGGGACAGAAGATAAAAGATAAGATACTCTCTTGACATCATTTTAATCACATTTCAGTTTTATTTTATTGATACCTATGCTATCATTTCAACCCTAAAACCCTTTTTCTTTTTCTTTTTCTTTTTTTCTTTCTTTTTTTTTTTCTCCTTAAGACAAGGCTCCAAGTTGCCCAGTCTGGCTTTGAATCCATGTTTCTCCTACTTCAGCCTCCTGAGTGCTGAGATTGAAGAATCTTGCTACTGGGGCTTGGCTCTCTAAAATCATTCCATCTCACAATAAAAGGAAGTAATAGGACTTTCTTTTAGGAACTGATTAGATTATAGCAATCAATTAGGACAATCTACAAGCAATAAGATTCCCTTTCTAACTTTTGTTACCTTTATTTGTTTGTATGTTTATTTTGGGTACCAGGGGAACTCAGGACCTTGCACTTTCAAGGCAGGCGGCAACACCACTGAGCTAAATCCCCAGCCCTTTTCTTTTCCTTTAGATAATTATTAAAAACTTTTTTATATTGTACACTTTGAGGGAAGAAGCTAATAGATGAATTTAGGCCTTAAACTTTCATCTTCCAGTACTATTTTTGACAGATCAGAGTCCTTTCTTGCACATATCCTTAGTTACTTACCATTTTTCAACTTTGTATACACCCTTGTAAAATCCACATTTGGTAGAAAATCTGCAGTCACAAAACACAAATTGGTTTACTTTTAGTTCCCAATCTTTTCCTGCCTGATGTCAACCTTTCCAAATCTATTAGAACATTTGCAATATGCCTAAATACATAAGAGTTAAATCACAGATGAGACACTAGGAGACATCAAAAGATATTTTTAAAAAATGCATGAACACAAAAATTGTTCCAAACTTGGTCTGGAATAGAAAATGCACAATCTTCTAAAAAATAAATAAATAAAAGCCTTCTTAATAGAATGTTTAAACAATTTTTCAATATACCTTAATGGGTGTAAGACTTGTCCTACAAACCAATCTCCTAAACATTTTTGTTTTTTTACTACAATTATTTTACATTCTCTAGTGTATAAAATTGTGTTAACAAGAATGTATCTCTGAATTGGCCTACTAGAAGCCTTTTCTCCTGCAATAAAATTACAATAAAACTTTGACAAGTGTTAATAACCAAAGTGTTTAGAAGGTTTTCACTGACATGAGGAATCTTAATCGAAAAAATTCTATCCAATCATTTCAACGTTTTCCAGAGAACCTGTAAAAGATCATGGTTCGGGTTTTTACTGATAGTGCACCATTTGTCTTGTTCACATATCTCAGTGTGCCTTGTGAACCACTGCCCTATCCTCTGTTAAGAAGATGTTTTGTCATTTTATAAAACAGTCTGAATTATGTTCCTAAGAGCTTCCCACTTTCTTGTTACAGACTCTTGCAGGATAATCTTTGCTCTGTATTGGTCACAGTTTGAAAACTTTTGAAAGACTGAAAAGTTACTGGATTTCATACAGCATGCTCCTCAGATTTTTCTCACCATCACTGAACAAATACACTTCACAGAGCAACCCAGCATAACACATATACACAACCAATGTAAGTAATTCATGAAACAATACCTAGCCTACTATATTATTCTTTTACATTTAATTTGTTTTTTATTGATTGTTTGCTTATTTGGTTTTTTGGTGCTGTTTCATTTTGTTTTCCTTGACAGTACTGGGAACTTAGAGCTTTCACACTGAGCTACATTCCTAGCCTTTTTGCATTGCCTTTTTTTTTTTTTTTTTTTTTTTTTTTTTGGATACTGGGCCCTTGAGCTTGCAAGGCAGGCAGCAGAACTATTGAGCTGGATCCCTGGCCCTGTATTGCTTATTTTGAGACAGGGTCTCACTAAATTGCTAAATTGCCCAGGCTGGGCTTGGGCTTGCCATCCTCCTGCCTCAGCTTCCCACAGCTGTGATTACAGATGTATGTCACCATACCTGGCTTTAACTTTTTTCTAAAATGCTCATTTGGGTCCCCTAATGATTACACCTTTCACTAATGAATGGGTTGCAACCTACAATATGAAAAATATGGCTCTAAAAAGCTTATGTGACACAACAAAATGAGAATCATCTAGATGATATAGATGAGAACATAAATTTATCACAGTTTACCTTAGCCTGGGTGGCTTTCTTCCTTTCTTTTTTTGGGTGGTGGGGTGAGACAGAATCTCCTGATGTAGACCAGGCTGACCTTGAACTCACTAGCCCAGGCTATCCTTGAACTAGTGCTGAACATTCTTCCTCAGCTCTCAGATGCTGGAATTATAGACAATGCTACACCTGGCTAGCCTGGGTGGCTTTTGTAACATGGATCTCATATAGCACATAAACAGCATTCCTATCGCCAAGAGGTAAGAATATCTGCCCCCCGTTGTTCCCTTGCTCTTACTTCTCTGTACACAGATTTATCACTAGAAAAATTCATATTCCGTGAAAAAAGCCATTGTATTAAGGCCACCCAGAAGGCTCTATCCCTGACTGTAACTATTTCCCCTTCCTAAGACTATGCTTCTTTTCCCTCTTCTTCTCAACATCGAGGCCTAAATTTGTTTATTTATTTATTTTTGTTGTTGTTGTTGTTTGTTTGTTTTTTGAGACAAGGTCTCACTACGTAGTTCAGACTGTCCTGGAATTCACTGTGTAGTCCAGGCTGGTCTCGAACTCACAGTGATCCTCCTGCCTCAGCCTCCCGAGTACTGGGATTACAGGCATGCACTACCACGCCCTGCGACGCCTAAATTTGCAAGGACAAAAAATTCAGCTATTAAGAGGAAAAGAGAGAGTGTATGAGTCACCCTGCCACTGCTGGTACAAAATACCTGACATCTGCAATTTAAAGGAGGAGAGGTTTATTTTGGTTCATAGTTTCAAAGGTTTAAAGTTCTTGGTTGGCTGGCTCCCAAGCAGAAATGACAAGGTGGATGGGATGGTCCTGGAAGAGGAAAGCTATTCAACACACGGCAGCCAGGAAGCAGAGAGAAAGAAGAGCGCGTGGGATATACAGTAATCCACTGAATTTAGCACCCCATGATCCAAAAACCTTCCAAAGCCCCTCTTCTGAACACTTGAGACATTTTGTTTTGAGACATTTTAGATCTAAACCTAAAAGAGAGGAAACTATCCATGCCTATGCAATCCTATGGTGAAGCAGTACTTCCCAGATTGAAACATATCAAGTTGGGTGCTCTGATTATTGTATCAGATAAATATTTTAATTGCTGAAATGACACTATTCTAATGATTGAGAGGAACTAAAACATCTGTGAGATCTGTCCATTATTTGGGACAGATTCAGGTTCATCCCTGGATGAATCTGAGTGCATTCAGAGCTAAGGAAGTGGGGTAGTTAAAAAACTCTCTTTTATTGAGTCTATCTCATTCAATTCAACATTTCTTTACATGTGAAAAATACTTGCTGAATGAAGGGTACACAAGTAAAATAACAAAAACATATTATATGCACACCAGTTTTGAGTATTGAGACTATAAGTTATTTTTGTTTTCCTGGATTTTTCAAAATCTCTCTCTGGCGCATACTTTAAAAACAGAACATTAAACTGCCAAAGGATAAAAGCTATGACATGCACATGTTTCAATACACAGCTCAAAACCTAAGGAAATAAGTAATCTATTATTGAAAATAACTAAAAGTCCTAAATATACTTACTGCATCTTCTCAAATGCATCTGTAACTTAGCAAGAAAGAAATACTGAAGGTAGAAATAATGCAGTATAAGTGCTTGACTCATGAAGCTTTCACCCTAGAGTATCTGCTGAACAGAATAATATTTATTTTCCAGCTTCATGGTCTCACAGATTTTTCACAGAATACAAGAAATAGAAGACAAAACCCAAGGTTCACCTAAGACATTAACAAAAGATTTCTCCACCTACCCTCCTATATGTAAACCTGGGATCCTAAAGGGTTAAGCCCTTGGTATAAAGGTAAAAATAGAAATAAACTCACTACGTCCTAACCCTGGGAGATCACAGTGGATACGAACTATCTCAGACCTTGTCATAGGCTGATGGGGGAATCACTGATGAGAACATGGAACCATAAGCTATCTTTCTAGTTTGTAGTCTAAATTCACACTACTTAGGGGGTCAGAAAAAAAGCTCAAGCCGAGAATTTAATTTAAGTGATCCCAAATTGGTTGTACAGTATCTACAGGAGCCTGTCAGGACCAAATGCAAATCCTCTTTGAAGCAATTTACAAACAATCCAGGCCTCAGTGAATTCCCACAGAAAAAAGCCCCATGAAATCAAGAGTCTATAATAAAAACTGAACAGAAGAGGAAACAAAGCATCATAAAGCAGAACCCAGGTTTACAACAGATAGCAGAAATAGACTTTGGAGATTTTGGAGAGAACTATCATATAGGCTGTAAAACACAATGTTTAAAATAGTTAAAGAAATAAAAGAAAGGCTTGAGAACATGCTCAGGAACAACCAAAAACTGTAGGAATAATCAAGAAAATTTGAAAAAAGGACTTCCGGGGATGAGAAATATACCTGAAATAAATTAAATAGACAGATGTAAATTCTCTGAAAATTATAGACAAATGAAAACTAAAAGTATAAAATTTCTAGAAGACAATTATAGTGACTTTGACTTTGCTAAATACCTCTTGTTCATCAAATACAAAACAAAAAAGCAAAAGCTATTTAAAAGTTGATAAAGATTGCATTCAAATTAAAATATTTTGCTATTCAGAAGATCCTGTTTTAAAAAGAATGAAAAACCTGGGCATGGTGCCACACACTTGTAATCCCAGAATTCAAGAGACTGAGGTGGAGGATCACCTCGAATTTGAGGCCAGCCTGGGCTACACAGTGGGTTCAAGGACAGCATGAAGTACATAGCAAGACCCTGCCTAAAAAACAAACAAACAATGAAAAGCTAAAAACTGGTATATTTTTTACAAATATATCCCGGACAAAGGAGGACTTCTATTCAGAACAATTAAAAATACTCTTATTTAATACTAGGAGAGAAACAATCCATTTTTTTAAATGGGAAGATTTAAACAGATACTCCAGCAAAGAAAACACAAGAGGACAAGTAAATGAATGAAGATGCTCCATACCATTAATCCCTAAGGAAAAGCAGATTAAAACCATTTGAGGTAGTATTATACATTCATTAGGATAGCTACAATTAAAAGACCATAATTTTATAACTCCATTAAGATATGAAGAAAGTAAAACAATAATACTCTGGTGGGAATGTAAAATGGTACAACCACCTTGAAAAACATTTTAACAGTTTCTTTAGTTAATTAAATACCTACCACACAACATAGCTTTTCCATACCTGGTTATTTACCAAACAGAAACAAAAGCCTAAGTTTACAAAAAGCCTTGTCCAAAAATGCTCATGTCCCCTTACTTGTAAGAGCAAAAAAAAACTGGCAACAACCTCAGTGTTCACCAACAGGTGAATGAATACACTAATTATGATATACTTGTACAACAGAACATGAGTCAGTAAAAAAAAATAACAAACTGTGTATACACAGCAAAATAGATGAATCTCAAAATAATTATGCTGAGTGAAAGAAGTTAGTAAAACAATATATGTTATATGATTCCATAATATTTAAGTATAGAAAAGACAAACTATAAAGCCAGGCATGGTGGCACACACCCGTAATCCCAGTACTTGGGAGGCTGAGGCAGGAGGATTGCTGTGAGTTCGAGACCAGCTTGGGCTACATAGTGAGTTCGGCTACATAGTGAGTTCCAGGTCAGTCTCAACTATAGTGAGACCCTGTCTCAA
>NW_022900914.1:24428890-24476971 GCF_012274545.1 Fukomys damarensis
AAAAAAAAAAAAAAAAAAAAAATATAACTTTTCATAACTATAGAAAGCAAAGCAGAGGCTGCCTGGAAGAAGGCAGAGGTAGAGAGAGAAAGCTGGATTAAAAGAAGCACAAAGAGGGCTGGGGATTTAGCTCAGTGATTTTGCTGCCTGCCTGCACAAAGGACCGGAGTTCAATCCCTGGTATCAAAAAAGAAAAGAAAAGAAACACAAAGAGAAATTTAGGAGAGTAATAGGTAACAGGTATGTTCACTACCTTGATTTCAGTAATAGTTGCATGGGAGTACACATATCAAAACTCATAAAATTGTAGACTTTATGTAGCTTCTCATGTCACATTTATATCTCCATAAAGCTAAAAAACTAACAAACAGAATCTATAAAAGACAGAGATATAATAACCAAAATTAAAAATTCAATGGATGGGTCTGACAGGTAAAGGAAAAGCTAGTGAAGTGGAGAAAAGATCTGAAGAAATCAATCACAAAGCAGCCAAGACAAGAGATAGAAAATCAAGAAAGGTTAAAATCCAGGGAGGATGGAGTGAGAAGGCTGAAGAGAGATAAATGTTATCTTTTGGTTTTGATTTTTTAAACTTAGGAAAATAGAAATCAGTACTTGTTAAATAGTCATAAAGAATACTCCTGAGCACAAGCTATTTTGTGTAAATAAGAGTTTAGATGTGACAGTTACCCATAAGTGAAAGGTCCATGAGTATACAATTTTGTTAGTTTACCAAACTGTGTTCCAGAGAAGCTACAACAATTTGCATTTTTGCTATAATGTATTCAAGTATCTATGCCTCAACACTGACACAATATGCTGCTAAACTTTATTTCTGCCAATCTCATAGGTAAAACAGGATATCTTTTTAAAGTTTTGATCTGTATTTCTTTTATTGTGAATGATAAAAATCTTTTCATATACAGTACTGAGAAGCCATTTTTAGTTATCTTTTATGATTTGTATTCTTTTGTAATAGTTTGTTCTTTTTATTGATTTCTAAGAGCTCTTTATATAGCATATTTAGAAAACAGTCTTCTGCCTATTTTATAGTTACATAATTTTCTTCCTCTGTTGTCCTGTGGATTTATTTATACAGTCTTGGTCATATATAAAGCCAGAAGTAAAACTGAGAAAATCATTTACCACAAATATATATGCATATATAACTATCAATTTACCCAAGATGACACTGCCTTTACTAATTTCACAATAATTGTAAATATATACAAATTTTATTTATAATGATGCAAAAATATACATAGAAATATAGTCTAATACACATAAACACTTATTAAAACTTTGCTGTTTTGCCTGTTTTTTACTTTTAATATTTCTAAAAATCCTATGAGGTAGGTATTCTTTTCATTTAAAGATGAAGGAAAAAGTGAAGATAAGAGAAGCTAAGAAATTCTTCTAAATGCATACTAGCAACTGATGAAAACAAAACATGAATCCAGATTTGTCTCACTCTATGGCTCATTCGTTCTTGTACACTGCCTAAAATTCAATAAAGGGAAAATCTACAGCGAATTCAGGTGAAATTTGGGACATTTTCACTAAATATCTCTTATTATTTGAAAGTTTTATTTGCAATCACTATAAATGTACAAAAAATACTTATATCAAATTAATGTGAACTAGTAAAAGAAAAAAGATCAGAAGCACTGCTTGAAATAAACAATCAGTTCTGTTAAGAGCTTGTATTAGGTCCTCAAAAGGACTGGATGCAGGTTTGCAGTTCCTAGAACAGGGAAGATTCACAGTATTCCCCAGGCCAGCTAGAGCAACAGAAGAGGGAGCTCAGGAAAACTTTTCAATCTGCTTCTTTTGGGAAACACATTCCCATGGCACCTAGAGTTTGTAGGACCTCCTAATCCTCTATGGATACCCTGAATTCATTTTCCTGGCTTATTCTGATTATATTCTCAGCACATAAAATACTATACTAAATTCCTGTCCTTCGCTTCTGCCCTTCCTAAATGAATTTTATATTCTCTTCAGTTAAGTGTTACTGTTTTGTTGATCCTATCAATCCCCTATTCATCACCAAGAAGTGGGAGATGGCTCATGAATATTTTCTGCTAAATTATCATTATAACTACCCTCTCCTAGAACCAAACCTTTCAAGACGTGCTAAACTACTAGTTTGGAAAAGGTAGAATCAACTATTTGAGGTCCAAATGGGAAGCAGGGCAATAATGGAAAATGAAAGCAGAATTCCTACAGATGGAGGGGCAGGCATAGGGAAACTTGGTCATGCTTATCCACAGCTATTCAGAAGTTATCTGTAAACCTGTACAAAATGAAACCTTATAACCAGGAGACAAATGAGAATGGGACATCAGAAATACTTTTTAATTTATAATACTTACTTTGGTTCTCAGTTCTGAAGGGCCATGATGCACAGGCTAAAAAATTCTGGGAGAAGAAGGTGAAGTTATCCAGTCTATCCATAGCTACTAGCCTGATGCCTCAAACTACTTATCCGTCAATACTTAATGAGGGTCCTCACCCAACATACATGCAGTCTGGAAAAATCCCACAAAAATGAGTAAAGGCCAATGGGCTACCTCTGTGAGAGCTTTCAGGACCTTGTTCTGCTCTAATCATTCCTGTCCTAAATTTCTTCACAAGACAGGCAATTTAAATCAGCCTGCAAAGGTTTTACTTACAATCAGCAAAAGGTAGTTTGGGGAGAAAACAAAACACATATCTTAAAAAGAAAAAGAAGAATTCATTGCCAAAGGAGCTTCAGAAGTTACCATACCTCTCCAAGAAAACAAAATTCCTAACATCCTTACCAGTAAACAACATCCAGCGGGGCAAAGTAATTTTTCATTATCAGGTCAGCAAAGTAGGCTTCAGTTTCCCGGCAGGCAGTTCCATTTCCAATCACCACTGTGCTGCAGCTTCAAGGGAGAAACAGAATGAGAAACTGGATGAATTCAAGGCATGCTCTGAAATCAACGAGAGAAAGTGTACAGAATGTACAAATACTAATATATAATGCTTTTATTCTCTCATATGTCCATGCAACATCTTCATTACTTCACAAGGGAAACAGACTTATGTATAATAAAAAGACAATACCTTGCATATTTGGAATGGGTAAAAGAGGAGAAATAGTACACTGTTGCACAATTTCAAGAACAGTCAGTCTGCTTCACTACCATCTACAAGGAACCAAAATTAAAGCCACCATAAAAAATAAAATCTGGATCTTTTTGTGATCATCACTGGAGTTAGAGGGAACAAAATGAAGTTTAAACTTTTTGTGACTTCAGACCAAACCAAGAACTGTAAAAGACATTTCAATCCACCTCCCCACATTCACAGGAAGATTGTCTTCCCATCTTTCCAGGGTGCAGGCGGAAGTACAAGGTTTCATCTATGCCCATTCAAAGAGGATGATGGGCTCAGGTTGTGCGAGGACACTATAAAGGTCAGCAGATTGGCAGAGTGGTCCAGGTTTCTGGGAAGAAACGTGTCATCTACACTGAACAGGCACAGCAGTAAAAGGCAAACGGCACAACTGTCCATGTGGGCACTCACCACAGCAAGGCAGTCATCACCAGGCAAAAGTAGACCAAGATCACAAAAAGATCCTGGAATAGAAAGCCAAGTCTCTCCAAGTAGAAAAGGAAAAGGGCAAATACAAGGAAGGAACAATTGAGACAAAGCAAGAATAAAGTCCTCTTAAAACTTCAATTAAAAACTGCTAAAATGAGGGGGGAAAAGTAAACTCTGGAACATTCTCAGACGAAATAAAGACATTACGTATAAAGACTTATAAGTTATCTTGGCAATTTTTTTCCCCTGGTACAGGGGATTGAACTTGGGAACTTGCACTTGTGAGGCAGGAAGCAGAACCACTGTGCCAAATCCCCAGCCCCCATCTAGGCAATTTTAAAAATTTCTAACAACTAGCACAACCATCCCTCAGAGAAGGGAGAGAAGGAGGGAGGAAAGAAAGAAAGGACAGCAGGTCACATGGTGAGTCAAACAGAAGAAATAAATGCTCACATTTGCACACATCACCACCCCTCTTTGTGAAGGTGGCAGAGGAAGGGGGCAATGCTTCTCCAGGGCAGAGTTTTACAAAAATCTGCCCCAGCAGAGTTTTACAACAATCTGCTCCAGCAGAGCTTTACAAGGTTCCTTTTCTCTCATCAAAGCACCTCCCTCAAGCCCCCCTCCAACTTTGGGGCTTCAAAGTTATTTCTGACTGGCTGAGCCACTGAATTATTCAAAATATTATTTATTTACATACTTGAAATTCAGCAAAAGTCTCTTTATTTTCTCTGCCTCTCGGAAGCCTTGTCCACAATGCAAGTAAACCACATCAGTATGAAGTATCTGACCTTTAAAAACATGGAAAAAAATAAGCAATTTTTAAGAAATTACAAACTGTAATTCACCAATGTTTGGAATAAGCAAATTGTAATAAAAAAATGGGATAGGCTTATTTTTCAAAACATAATCTGAATCATTCCCTAGATCAAAAATGGACTCTGAAGCAATGTTACTTTCAAAGTCTCAGGAAGACTATTTTGCTTCTCAAAAACTATTAACTGTATACTATTCCATGATATCTAAAAGAGAAATGATTTTCAGTAACATCTAACATCAGTAATAGTGTAGCTAATATTCACTGAATGTTAGCTAAATATCAAACACTTATGAAATTATTCTTTTTTTTCAGTTGTAGATATATGAATTTACTTACTTTGTGCAATTCTTTAAACTGTATGTTGAAGAACTGTAACATTTTCAGCATTGTTTTATACATAGAATATTTTATTTTTAATTAAAATTATTTATAAGAACTTGAGGATAATCACTTAAAAAATAAAAATAAATGAGCTAAGTAAATAACTTACTAAATTAGGAAGTGAACAACAAAATAATCCCAAAGAAAACAGAGGTAAAAAATGGTACTTAAGCCAGGGATTTAGCTCAGTGGTTCTGCTGCCCGCCTTGCAAGCGCAAGGTCCCAAATTCAATCCTTAGTACCAAAAAAAAAATGTGTTTAATAAATAAATTGTATTATTTTTAAAAATGATACTTAAAAAAAATTAATGAAATGGGGAGGGATAGACACAACAGAAAAGCTTAAGAAAATTTAAAGTAAAAGTAAGCTGGACATGGTAGTACATGCCTGTGTTCAAAGCACTCAAAAGGCTGAGGCAGGAGGATTGCCACAAGTGTGTGGCCAATCTGGGCTATACAGTCTGTTCAAGGTCAGCCTAAAATATGGAATGAGATCCTGTCTTAGAAAAGAAACTTTAAAGTAAAAAATTACTTCGAAAACACATACTTTTAGCAATGCTAATCAAGAAGGATAGAAGAGACAACTATACTAGAAAAGAAGAGAACATAACTAGAGAAAGAGCAGAGATTAAAAAGGTACTATTAATTATGTGTTAATTTAAATGATGAAACAAATTCCTAAAAGTTATCAACATAGACTAAGTGCATGTATGTGTGTTTAATATGTTTAAAAGAATTTTCCTATAAGCAGTACAATACTAAAAACTGAATTACCAACATATCCAGAAGAAAGTATTCTAAGTTCCACAATCATGTTGAATTTATCTAAAGAAAGTGTAATTTGACATTTTTAAAAACCTAAAAAATATAATTCATCAAGTAACACAATAAATGATAAAAAGCCATATAATATCTCAATAGATGCAAGAAAAATGATAAAAATACCTCACAAAACCTAAAACCTGAGCAAGTGGGAACAATGCACTGACAGCTAACAGAACCACTAGCATGTGGAGAGGAAGCAAAGGGAAGCAGGGAGAAGAAACAGAGTACGTGATGGCCCCAAGAATGGAAGAAACAAAACATTAAAAAAAAAATTAAAAAAAATGAAAACTTCTTTGGGAATTACAACAATTACCTTGAATTACCTTGAGAACTGAAATTACCCCAGAGCTGAAACTGGGGGAAATTCAGGTTTCTGAGTAGATTCTGAAAGACTAGAAATCCCTACAAACTCTTGAAATTAAAAGGAAGAAGATCCCTTTTGAGGAGAAACTGCTGGGATAACAACCAAACTGGTCAAGATAAAGAAAGTATAAGCAAAAGAGAAAAAAATCCAACATACAAGAGTGGAAAGAGACATGGAAGCCGATTCCAGGAAGTGTAAGACTTATTTATCTCTCTGTCCATAAAAATTGTGCTTATTTTTTTCAAACTTTGGGGAAAGCAGAAGGGAATATTCTAGAAAGAAAAAGCTAGAAATGCTCTCTTGGCCCAGTATGTCCTCTCAAGAGTTCAGGAAAAGTAATTATATATAAAACCAAGTAAAAGAATAATGGCCTAATTCTACTTAGAATGATTTTTTTTAAGACAGGAAATTGTTTAAACCTATTATAATGTCCTTACAGAAAGATGTGTCCACAAAAGAGAACCTAATAATGCAAACAAGCTTTAATAAGACAACCATTATAGAAATGAAAATAACATATAACAGAATTAGAAAAACCTCAGGAATTATATAAATTAGGAATTAATTCAATATGAAATGAAAAAATAGTTCACAAGTAAAAATTTAAACAAAAAGAAAGATAAGAACAAGCAAGTATAATATTAAAAGTCCTAAGAAAAATAAAATAAAAGGAAGAAAAATTTTAAAGATTTAATTTTTTTAATTACTAAAAGATGAATTTCACCAAGGCACTACAATTTACTTTGTAATGGATCAAATGAAATTCTAAAACTGAAAAAACAGTGACTTGAATAAAAAATTCAATAGTTAGATTTAAGAGTTAAATTAGATATAGCAGAGAAGACAATAAATTTAAACAATCAACAGAAAATAAATCAGAAGAATGGAAAATGGAACAAACTGAAAGATCTAACAGATATATAATATACTTTTTATAGAAAATGAAGCTAAAAGCTCCTAGTGGAATTCATGTAAATATACAGATATACAAGCACATCATAAGAAAACTTCACAAAAAAAGCAGAGAGCAAATCTTAGCAGTTAGGAAAAGAGACATATTACTTTCAAAAGAATAATGTTTTGGCTAACAACAGAAAATGTAGCCAGAAAAAATAAAAATAAAAATGGAATGATATAAGTAACAATCTATCTCAAATTCTATACCCATTAAAAATATTCTTCAGTGCCTAGGGATATAGCTCAATGGTATAGTACTTGCCTACCATGAGCCAGGCCCTGAATTTGTTCAATCCCCAGTAATATCACAAAATAGGTTCAAAAATGAAGGGAAAAGAGAGACATTTTCAGACAAACAAAAATGGAGACAATTTTTCATGAGCTGACACACATTAAAAGTAAAAGGAGAGATTTTCAAAACAAATAAAATGTTTTCAAATAGAAATGCAGAAAGAAAACTAATAGTAAGGGTAAATTTATGAATAAATGAAAGAAAAATATTGATTGGACAAAACAGCAAAATTTTCTTTTGCTATTAAAATATATGTAAATTAATCACAATAAAAAAATGAATGGGAAGTAACAAAGTTCAAGTCTAATCCTAGTTAAACCTCAGTATCTCTATTGAGACATAGGGAAACCAATAAATGATGGTCATATGTTCAGGGTTTTGATCAAGAAATAAAGGAAATCTGATGTTTGATTTTCTGGTTCCCATATCCCTATGAAAAAGATTCGAAATTTAACATTCCCAAATCCTCATGAAATCTATAAAGTGAAACTTACGACTAACTGTTACATAAAAAACTGAAAGAGAACTTACTGGTAGGAGAAATTATAGCTAATTTGCAACCATGTTTGTAACCAGGATCTACTCCCATCAAGGTGCGCCCTGGCACAGGGCTTGTTAAAAGGAGCTGACGAAGGTTCCGTCCAAACATCATTACAGATTCCTTCTCTGCATCTGATGTCAGTTTGGCTCTTTAGAAATAGAACAACAAAAAAAAAAAAAAAAAAAGGAAGAGGAAAAAAGAATAAGAAAGAATACTTAGCTTTTCGTTCATCCATATTTTCTTTCCAAAAAATAGAGCAGAATATATTTTGTTCAATATTCCTCACAAAAACACTTACTAAACAAAAGAAGAAAAAAATCACATAAAAACTATATTGAGCTAGGGATGTAGCTCAGCGGCACAGCACCTGCCTGGCAAATGTGAGGTTATGAATTCAATCTCCGGTACCGAAAAACAAACAAACAAACAAACACTACATTGAGTCTACTTTAGCTAATCACCAAAAGCAATGATGAAGAAAACTTATACATTTGTCATACCTACCTTCTGCTTTCTACTATATATAAAAGTTCTATGCATAACTGTGTGTGTGCATGTGTGTGCACACATGCGTGTATGACAGAGAGAGAAAAAATAAAGATTTGGATGTCATATTCACATTTATTAAATAATTACAAATATAAACACAAAGTAAAATGATAAATTGCTGAATGATAGTTTCCTCCAATAATATTTAATTTTATGCCTTCACCTATAAATATCTCAGTGTCATCTCTTCCATTGTCCACATCTTTGTTATTCCCCGTCATTCGCACAGAGACATGACATGACCACAGATACTAACACTCAGTTCAGAACCATGCCTCATATACACATCTTCCAAGTTTTATCCAGAGACATTACTAAAAGTGTATTTTTAAGAACCTGTAAGGTAAATGAGGGCCACTGTGGATTTAAAGGCATTTTAAAAAACAAGTTTTATGCACTCATCTACTTAAAAGAAGCTCTTAACATATTAGGTCCTGAAATTCTAAGATTTATAAAAAGTATGTCTTCTTTATTAAGCCAAGTAGAAAACATATGCCATTTCCCAGGGGAAAAAAAAATGAGCATACAAAAATAATTAAAAGCACATTTCACGTCAGGGTTGCGGTAGAATTTCTATATATACAAAGATACACACAACTACATCTTAATATTAGTTACCAAGGATTTTCTCTCATCTTCTCTAACACTTCACTGTCACAATCCCACATTCAAACAAGATAAAAAGACTCACTGAGGTATTTCTAAAGCTTCATTCTTCACTTTATTTGGAAGCATCTGTTTAGAGTCTGACACAAGGTATCATAATCGACATAAGGGATACAAAGCTGAAACAATAAAATACTTGCCTGAAGACCATGTTGTCTAGTACAAGAAAGAAAGAAAGAAAGAAAGAAAGGAAGGGAGGGAGGGAAAGGGAGAGAGAGGGAGGGAGGCAGAAAGAAAGAAGAGAAAGAAAGAGAAGAGAAAGAGAAAGAGAAAGAGAGAGAAAGAGAAAGAGAGAGAAAGAGAGAGAGAGAAAGAGGAGAGAGAAAGAGAAAGAGAAAGAGAAAGAGAAAGAGAAAGAGAAAGAGAAAGAGAAAGAGAAAGAGAAAGAGAAAGAGAAAGAGAAGAGAAAGAAAGAGAGAGAGAGAAAGAGAGAAAGAAAGAGAAAGAGAAAGAGAAAGAGAAAGAGAAAGAGAGAGAGAGAGAAAGAGAAGGAGAAAGAGAAGGAGGAGAAGGAGAAGGAGAAGGAGAAGGAGAAGGAGAAGGAGAAAGAGAAAGAGAAAGAGAAAGAGAAAGAGAAAGAGAAAGAGAAAGAAAGAGAAAGAGAAAGAAAGAGAGAAAGAGAAAGAGAAAAAGAGAGAGAGAGAAAGAGAAGGAGAAAGAGGAGAAGGAGAAGGAGAAGGAGAAGGAGAAGGAGAAGGAGAAGGAGAAGGAGAAGGAGAAGGAGAAGGAGAAGGAGAAGGAGAAGGAGAAGGAGAAGGAGAAGGAGAAGGAGAAGGAGAAGGAGAAGGAGAAGGAGAAGGAGAAGGAGAAGGAGAAGGAGAAGGAGAAGGAGAAGGAGAAAGAGAAAGAGAAAGAGAAAGTCTAAAGCAGTAATATGAAGGGAACCCATGGGAGGGACAGCTAAACTAGGAAAACTTTCTAGAAGAGATGTCTTCTCAGCTAAATCAAAAAAGAAAAGTAATAAGCAAACAAAGGTGGGGACCATAGATGAAGGAAAGGAAAAGATAACTCAGACATGGGAAGCAGTATATAAAGTTCCATGGCTAGGATGAGAGGTTCCATTTGACCCAGCCATCCCTCTGCTGGGTATCTTTCCAAAAGAATTTAAAAAATCATATCACAGTGATATATGCACACCCATGTTTATAGCCGCACAGTTTGCAGTAGCTAAAACTTGGAAACAGCCCATTTGCCCATCAGTCAGAGACTGGATAAAGATGTGGTTTTTCTATAAAACAGTACTACTCAGCCATAAAGAATGAGAAATGAGAGTCATTCATAGGAAAATGGATGAATATTGAGGGGATACTCAAGTGAAATAAATAAGTCACACATGTAAATACTGAATAATTTCTCTGGTATGAAAAACTATAATTATAAATAAGATCATAATGGCATAATTGACACTGTGAAATAGGAAGAAAAGGGCTAAAGGTGTAGGGAAAGTGGGGAGGGTAGGGGAAAGGAAATAAGGGAAAAGAAAAAATACGAGAAAATGAAAAAATGGAAACAAAGTTTTTGTAAATAGGGAAGGGAGGAGGGGTGAAGGAAGGGCAGGGGTATGGGAAAAAATGAGAACCAAGACCTGTATGTAAAGGTACAAGATCCCAATAATGAATGTAACTGTACTGTATACCTAAAATGTACCAATAACCTCAATAAGAAAAAAAAAATAAAGTTCCATGGCTTACTATAGAAAAAGTAATTTCATGTGCTAAAATAAAAAACAAATAGCAAAGACATAAAAGCTGTAGAGGCAAGAAAAAATTAGATCACATAGAGTTGGTCATATATGTTCCTCTAAAGAAATTGAACTTTATCTTGAAGGAAAAGAAGATCCACAGAGGTATTTTAAGTATACAAGATCAAACAATAAAATGAGAATTTTGAAAGGGCAATGTATACTCTGTACTGGAAAAGACAAGACAAAAGACAGAGATCCTCTAAGTCTATAGTACAGTAATCCAGAAAATGATGCCCTGGACTAAGACAGTAATCACAGAGATACAGAGAAACAATTTGATATAATAAAAGATAACTGGAAAGCACTTGGTAACTGACAAGATATAATTGATGAGAGAAACAGATGTGAAAATGACACATGGATAAATGAACATGACAGTCATAGTAGGTGAGAAATACAAAATAATCATCTATATAATATTTTAATTCACATACATGAGAGAAGAAAACTAATTAACAATGTTTATTTTTAGGTAGTGAAATTACAGCGTTATTTTTTCCTTTCTGCTTTACTGATTCTAGTTTTCAACAACTAAAAAAGTTTATTTGCAACTAGAAAAATAAAACCAATGGGGACTCATCTCCTCAACTACTATTCAAATAAGTATTTGTATCAAGAGACACATCTTGAAAAATGCCAGCAAACTAACTTAGGGACTGAAATAAGTTGTATTGTTTGAACCACAAGAATTTAAGAAAAAGAGAAGTAAAGTGCTATTGCTTCCCCAATTCCACAAGAAACCAAAAAGGATTATATATTAAACAACCCCACACCAAAATGTTTACAATTGATCTCAATGAAATTATTCTATGCGAAACAAAGCCAGTTAAATAAAATATGTGCAAAAAAGTTAAATACACTACTGGACATTATATGAAAATGAAAAAACAAGATAAAGAATAAATATACAAAAAGGAAGTGAAATTTTAAATAAGATAATTCTTCACTAAAGACAGAATCCCTTAAAGTGTACACCCTTGCACTCAAACTCAAGAGATGTTACTTCACACAGACTTGAAATAAAATTTCAAAAGCAACAAAAGACTAAAAATGACCAGACAAGACAGGTGTGATGGTGCATGCCTATAAATCCTAGCCTTCTGGAAGTTCTGAGTTCAAGCTCAGCCTGGGCAATTTAACAACTTAGTGAGACCCTGTCTCAAAATAAAGAAGGCTGGGGTTGTAGCTCAGTGTGAAGGCCCTGAGTTCAATCCCCACTATCACAAAAAAAAAAAAAAAAGGATCAAACAAGAGAATGAATATTGCTGATTAAACAGAAAGTAGACAATGGAGTTATATGTGTTTTTAATAGTATTTGCTCATTCCTTGCTCTGAACACCTCTGAACTCAACAGCCAAGCTCAGAGAAACAAGAACAAACATCACCTAGTTTGCTAGAGATCACAGTGAGGATGAAGAAATGGCTAGAACTCCACAGTGCTCAGATAGTCTTTGCTAAAGCATTAAAAATTTGAAAACACAGCGACAATGGAGTTATATGTGTTTTTAATAGTATTTGCTCATTCCTTGCTCTGAACACCTCTGAACTCAACAGCCAAGCTCAGTAAAACAAGAACAAACATCACCTAGTTTGCTAGAGATCACAGTGAGGATGAAGAAATGGCTAGAACTCCACAGTGCTCAGATAGTCTTTGCTAAAGCATTAAAAATTTGAAAACACAGCAAATCTACAGCACATAAGAATGACTATATAAGTAAATGGCCAGTTTCCAAAAAGTAAGTACCAAGACAAAGACTAAAGAATACCAGGAAAGAAGACTTTTGCTTTCCTGTATTTCTTTTCTTTCCATCTTTTCCCTAAAAACAATTCTGTACCCTCACCCCTTTTGCAGTTTTTACCTTCATCACTATCAGAACTTCTACTAGTTTAATGACATGGTTATTTTAATAATCTCCTGATATTTGTTCATCAATGATGATAATTTTCACCCACACAATTCCCATTTGGAGATTTTAAAATATATATTATCTTTCTTTCTTCATAGTAATAAACTCATACATACTACTACCTTCCTTATGTTTTCTTTGGCTGTGTTACCTCTAAAAAATGTCCCACAAAATAACTTCTCCAGTTTGTGTCTTTCAAGCTAAATCTCTAATCAATAAAACCATTTGTTTGGTTTAGTTGTCAAATCGCAAGGCAAGTATTGCAGAAGTGGGAGGGATATGCATTAACTGGTCAAGATTTGATACATCACAATTAAGAAGAACATTTTAAGATCTATGCATGTAAACGCATCTACAGATTGAAACCAAGGATTAAACTTAAAATGTTGTGATTCTAAGTTCTTTGGCTTAATCAATCAACAAATATTTACTATATGCCTTAAAGGGACTAGTGCCATACATAATAAACAATTCACAGAATTCAACAAGATGCATACCTGAACTCTCTACAGAGGAGAGGATAAATAAGGCGTTTAAAGGAATCATCCAGTGAATTATGTAAAATCTTCATTAACTCTGGCCTTGCAAAGCCATGTGGTCTCCACCTGCAAAATAAAAAAAAATACTCAAACTTATGTGATAATAATGAGATCAAGAAAAGGCACCTGGAAGATGAGTGGTATGAAATAGGGAAAGGGAAAAAGACTTTACTGAAACCAACATAACAAAATCTATAAGAGCGCCAGGGATTTAGCTCAGTGGTTCTGCCACCTGCCTCACAAGCGCAAGGACTGAAGTTCGCTCCGTGGTACCCCCCCCAAAAAAAAAAATATGTAAGAGAAGGCTGTGATGTCTGGAAGTTGTTACTATGACATCTGGAGATTTTATTTTTAAAAATCTGATAAGGTCAGACATAAAATTTAAGAAAAACTTTCCTCTTCTGGGAAGAGTCTCCAAAGTCACCAAAAATTATTAGAGCACTCCTATGAACTAAACTGTATCCCTCTCTAAATTCATACATTGAAGCCCTAGTCTCCAACATGATGTTCTTTAGAGTGGAGCCTCTGGGAGATAATTAGGTTTACTGAGGTCATGACACCAGAGAACTCTGTCTCCCCACATCGCCTGAACACCACAGTACAGCACAGAAAGAACCCTGCAATCCAGGAAGAAAGCCCTCCACGGGTACGAACCAGTCAACTCCTTGATCTTAGACTTTCCAGCCACCTGAACCATAAAAAGTTAGTATTGTTGATAAGCCAGTTGGTTAACACTAGTGTGTGGCCTTTTGTTATGGCTAAGACGAGCACTGCATCCTCTTCCCACTTCTTTCTCGATTCCTGAGAGTTACATAAGATGAGCAAAGGAGAAACTCTGTTTAATCTTGCTTCCTGACATTTTCGAGTAGAACTGAACCTATTGCTCAGGGCAAACTGTCTATCAGACAGCATCTGCATATATATGAGGAAATGTAAATGGCACAGAACCAATCATTAGTGAACACTGGAAAAAGAAAAGAGAAAAATGCAAGTGGAAAAGAACAAATTCAGCCTTACCCCTTTTGTGTTTTCATCTACTTACATTTCTGTCTTTGCCTTTCACTATGTCTTGAATAGAAGCCATTAACAAAATATTAATAACTTGTAATAAACCATTAATCTACCTGAAGGGAACTCTCATCTCTCATACTTATCTCAGGCTAGGAAATTAACTAATTTCAGCAAAGATTTAAACATTTACAATGTAAACACCAAAGCTTACATAATAGCAGATCAATCACTGAGCCTCTTCCACAGAGGCGTGTTATTTCAGCAACACACAATTTTGTTTTTTAATTTGAATGAATGTGCTTTTAGGTAGGATATACATTCTTCCTTCCACCCAATCACTGCTACTCCCTGCTGTCACCTTCATGACAGAAAGTTAGAAAGGAGCAGGGAAAGAATTAAACATACAAATCTCACTTTCAATGAGACAAATGTCTTAATAAATGTATCACAAAATAAGTGTGAAAAGAGAAATATGTAAAGATAAAGATACACAGAACTCAAAAGCAGAG
The DNA here is from genome assembly GCF_012274545.1 of Fukomys damarensis. Taxonomy (NCBI): domain Eukaryota; kingdom Metazoa; phylum Chordata; class Mammalia; order Rodentia; family Bathyergidae; genus Fukomys; species Fukomys damarensis. Next base: position 24,443,568 of record NW_022900914.1, read on the forward strand.
GTGATAGCAGTACAGCACACTAGTTATACACAAGATACAAGCCAGGTTGCCTTGCTTCAAATTCTGCTCTACTTTTTGCTTGGGGAATTTACTAAAACACATCTGTACTGTACTGCTATTTCCATATCTGTAGAATGGGAACAATAATACTACCTTGGTAGTTGCCAATGACAGTTTTTGGCACATTTATTTAAACACGGCTGTTATTACCAGCAGCAGCAGCAGTGTCACCACCACCACTACCATCTTTATCATTTTAGGAAATCCCATGTTTAGACAGACTTCCCAGAAGAAATATCTGATACACTGTGGGTATCTTCCCAAAAGGATTAAAAGAATCACACTACAGTGATATATGCTCCCCCATGTTTATAGCGGCACAGTTTGTAATAGCTAAAACTTGGAAACAGCCCAATTACCCATCAAATGGAGACTGGATAAAGAAGATGGGTTTTTTGTTTGTTTGTTTGTTTGTTTTTTATAAAATGGGAGTACTGCTCAGCCATAAAGAAAGAGAAACTAAAGAGATTTATAGCTAAGTGGATGCACGTTGAGGCCATACTCTTAACTGAAATTAGTAAGACACACATGTGTAAATACCGAATAGTTTCTCTGGTGAGAAAAACTAGAAGTGTAAATAAGGATCAAAGTTGACATTGTAATAGGAAGAAAAGTCTAAAAAAGTAAAGGAAGTGGGAGGGGTAGGGGAAAGGTCAAAAAGGAAAAGAAAAAATATGAGAAAAGGAAAAACACGGAAACAATGTCTTTGTAAACAGGGAAAGGTGAAGGGGCTGAGGGGAGGACTGGGGAATGGGGAAAATGAGATCCTGATAAGTCATGTATAGGTACAAGATTTGAATGATGAACATAACCGTACTGTATACCTAATATCAATAAATTTAATAAAATTTTTTAAAAAATAATTATGGCTTACCAAGCAAGACAAATGAACACAATTATTCTGGAAAGAAACCACAGAGTACATAAAACTCAGAAGCTGAAGTCTAGTAACAACAAGCAGATCAGTACTATAACACTAGATCATAAATCATATGATCTAACACTAGATCATAAAATGGGAGGATCAAGTTAGGGAAATATGAAGCTAGAAAATATGGAAATGAAGAGATACAGGTTCTTATACACCAGGCTATAGAGATTAGCTAGTTAAGAAAGAAAATATAAACCGGGTATGGTGGTATACACCTGTTATCCCAGCACTCAGAAGGCTGAGGCAGGAAGATTGCTATGCATTTGAGGCCAGCCTGGGCTTCATAGTGAAACCCTGTCTCAGAGAACAAAAAAAAAACAATTTTAAATAAAAGATAGTTTTGGGTTATGAGACGATAAGCTAGGAGGATAGTTCTTAGATGCAGGAAAACTCCAATGGAGTGATTTTTTAAAATTTATCTGATAAATCTGCTAGTCATTCCTTTTGGGCCCCAACAATTTACTATTAGCAGGAAAAGCTAAAAGTTCTTAAGATTCCCTACCTACATACTCTTGAGACCCCAGTGGTCTTCAAGCCTCAAGATCCTTCTTTGGCTTGGACTGCTTTGCTCCCCTCCCTGGAACAGAGGGATGTGGGTCTATTTTATATGGAAAGAAGGTCATTTATTCAGTTTACCTTTAGGTCACTGGACTCAGCCTTGAAAGATTATAATCATATGCATTTTCTGCATTATAGGAACTCCTTTATAGCCTTTACCCAACAATAATTTCTGCCCTTTCACTGGTTTCCTGGGATCTATTCATGGCACTTCACACAAGGGACCTGAACTAGTACAGTGAACTCAAAAAACATATTTATATCTTTAAACTAATACAATCAGTTTGTCTTACAGGATATCATCTCAAAACCTGTTTCTGCCTCTAACTTGACAGCTAAATACCTCTGAATAAACCTATGAAGTGCCAGGGAGCCAGAAATGCAGCTCAGTGGTACCATGCCTACCTGGCAAGTGCAAGGTCCTGAGTCTCATTCCTAGCACCAAAAAAATAAAAAAAAACAAAAACTATGAAGAGCCTCACTTAAACCAAATTCTGCAATGCAAAACATATCCCAAGTGAGATGTGCACAACAAAACACAAAATTAAGGTAGGTGTCACAAACTCACATACATACAAAGGTCAGGACAGTACTAGAAACACCGGGAAAGACTCATGCTCTAAAGGAATGTGCTCTTCCCACTTCTATGTGAGACCATAGTAGGCTTTCTCTATCTTGTTTGCACTTCTCCACATTTCAGAGAGAACTGGACACAGGAGATAGTTCCCCTTAAAGCTACCACCAAAAAAAGCACAATTTTAGAAAAGAAATTTATTCATTAGGTCAAAGACAAAAAAAAAAAAAAAGCCTGCAAGCTCAGAAAGACAGGTTCTGGTCATTATACAATCCAAGTCACGAACAGGGAGGGACCGACTGAGATCATTCCTCACATGTGTTTTTGTTTAAAGAGCAAATGCAAAAACTTGGATTAGAAGTGTTCTCACACATACAAGTATTATAGCATCTGACAAGCTCAGAAATCCTCTTCATATTTACCCTCTCGGACTAACAACACACAATCCCAAATAAACTGTTCAATTGCTAAATTTAAACTTAGATATCATTTTTGATATTAACACTTGAGCAATAAGTTTTATTACTAATTAGATAATAAAATTTCTGTTTAACTTAGTCTGTGCTCTAATTATACAGTACCTATAGAATGATAAATGGTAGCATCACTTATCCTACCATTAAGCCTTACAAACGTCATACTTCCCTTCACCTCTCCCTAACCAATCTACCCATTTAATCAGACACCTTACCCTACCTCAGTAGACTCTACCTCATTCTTCCTGTTACTACCAGCCTCAAAGCTACCATCATCTCTTGTCCCCACATCTACTCTTAGTTCTTGCCAAATAATTCCCTATATGCAGCCAGAATGATCTTCTTAAAATACAATTTGATCACGACACTGCTCTTTTGAAACTTTTTATTGGTTCCCCACCACCCTAATATAAAAAAAAAAAAAAATATCTCCAGCATAACTAGAAAGCTAGATATGAACTGGAACATGCTTTATTTCCTATCATTCTCCTCCCACGTCCACTCAGAGACATGCATACGTGTCTGTGAGCTATATATGTGCCAAGCCAAATACATCAGGGCTCTGTTACAAATTTTTACAGGTTGCGGTACTTTTGCTTTGTAATATCAACATACTATTTTCTCAGTGTTGCCCTCGATAAACTTCATTAAGAACAGCAGGTATCTGTGCAGTTTTCAGTGAATCTCCAACAGCTCACACACAACCTGAGTGGATGAGTACACAAGGGTAGAGAAGAGTGGAAGAAACAGTGTGGTAGAGAGTAAAAAACTAAAGAAGATTTATCAAGTAAGTATCTCTAGTCATTCCAATATGTTTAAAGGAAAGAAAAACAGACCTTGAGAACAGTCGAGTTCCCAGAGTTTTTCAGCTCTGAGAATTACCTATATGAAAAAAATTTTCCACACAGTGATATAACATGTTATCTTAAAATATTATTACTGACTATTCAACTGGACTAGAACCAAATAAAATATAATTCATAAACATCAAGGGGAAACAATTAAATCAGTGTAACAAAAATCATTCCTTGACATTTACCTCACATAAAAATATAAGGTTAAGAGTATAACCAGTAGTTCTCTATTGGGGACTAACTCTGACACTAAGAATTATGAATATTTATAGAAAACAATCTAGATGTTATCTCCAGTTTACTAAAACATTTGTAAAGAGGAATCAGCACAATAATCCCACAACTCTATAATAACAGATAACCATCAAAGGTTGGATCAAAACCAGGAATTATACTATAAAATTACACAGAAAATCACTTAATTCACTCAAATTTATGAGGGAGTTATTCACCATTTTAAAGATGATAAAAACAAGAAAGAATTTAAGTAACATAAAAATTTAAGTTACGTATAGCCAGACAGGCAGGAAGTAATATAACTGGAATTCACACTCAAATCTATCTGCTCCTTAGGATCTTGCTCTTTCTATGAAATGTTTAGAGAAAGGATGAAAGAGAATCTAATTTCTTTCTGTTTTCTTTTTTTGAAACAGGGTCTTGTTGTGCAGCTCAGACTGGCCCTGAACTCCCAGTACTGCCCAGGCAAACCTTGAAGCCATGATCCTCCTGGCTCAACCTCCTGAGAGCTAGGATCATAAGCACTTGCCACCATACCTGGCTGACAAAATAATTTCTTATATGCTTTTTTTTTATTGAGACAGGGTCTCACTATATAGCCCAGGCTGGCCTCAAATTCGCAGCAATCTTCCTGCCTCAGCCTTCTAAAGTGTTGGATTACAGGCAGGCACCACCTCACCGGGATTTAACTTTATTTTGAGACAAGCCTTCACTAAGTTGCTGACTTATGCAAGTGGTACTCAAATTTGGAATTGTCCTGTCTCAGCATCCACGAGGCTGGGATTAAGTGTGTGTATCACCATGTCTAACTAATGTTCATTTCATTCTTAATGTGCAAAATATTCTAGTTGTATATTTAAACATACAGTATGTTTAAAGATTCATCTCATAATTTATATTTTTGTTTCAATTATGCTTAAGGAGTAAAATATTTTAATACCAGGCTATTGTTAATTTATTTTTTTTAAAAAACATACTCCCTATAAAGGATTCAAATAATACAGAAAAACAGTCATGCATTATCTAATAATGGAGTAAGTCCTAAAAAATGCATTAGTAGGCGATTTTGTGGTACAGACGTAAGAGTGTGCTTACACAAATCTGGATGGTATAACGTACTACTCCACTAGTTTACAGAGTGCATCATGTATTGCTCGTAGGCTACAAAACTGCACAGCAGCATGGCACCGTACTGAATAGTGTAAGCAGCTGTAACAAAATGTGAGTATTTGTGTCTCTAAACATACAAAAGGTAAAGAAAAAACACAGTACAAAAGATTTAAAGCTGAGTCAGTCTGGATGGCACACATGTGTAACTCTAAAACACCCTGGGAAGCTGAGGCAAAAGAATCAGGTTCGAGCCCAACATGGGCAATTTAGTAAGACCATGTCTCAAAAATTTTTAAAAACTTAAAAAGTTGGGAATGGAGCACAGCATTCCCTGGGTTAAATTCCTAGGACTAGAATGAATGAATGAATGAATGCACATGTGAGTGAGTACATACACCTATATAGAACACTTGCTATAAATGGAGTTTCAGGATGGGACCCTGCTCAGGGTGAATCAGTGAGCTGAGAGTGCATGTGAGGCTAAAAAACTACAGACTTCACAAACTCTGCACACTTACTCTAAACTACATTTAAATTCTTTTCTTTCCTCAATAAATTATCCTAGTGTAACTATTTTACTTTATAAACTTAATTTTAACTTTTTAACTTTGTAATATTTAGCTCAAAACATACATTGTACGTGTAGCAGTACTTTTTTTACATATTTTTATTTTATAAGCATTTTTCTATTTAAATTATTTTCACTTTTTAAACTTTTGTTAAAAACAGACACAAATTCACACACACTTGCCTAAGGCGGCACAGGTTTCACCTGGACATCTCATCCCACCATCTCAAGGAAGGAACACTCAGGAGCCAGAGCTGTGATGACAAGGCCTCTCTGACTGGAATTCTCCTGAAGGACCTGGCCAGGCTCTTCCTCAGGAGGTGTCAGCCTTTCAGAAACATGGCTACAGTGATTTGCTAAGTTCATTTCTTTTCCATTCACCATTTATTTGCTTGGAAGCAGATAATGTTCCATAAGCATTCCTGTCCATTAATAAAAACCTTTAGTGTTGGGGTTTGTGCTTTAAAACTTTTTAAAGAGCCTGGTGCAGTTTGCAAAACTTCAGCTAAAACTTTCAGTGTGAACTTTCTCGAAGGTTTTGCTCCCCAACCCAGTCATTTTTTATTGGTTATGCAGATTAATGAACTTCATTTTGGCCAATGCATACAACATAACATACTTTGATCATTTTAAACCCCCATTACCCTCTCTCACCCTACCCTTTTCTATAGGATCATCCTGGGAGGTTCCAATGTGCATAATATATTTTGCTCATATCCATTGTCCACCCTTATATCCCCTCCTCTTCCTTCTTATTCCCTTCCTTGGTGGCTCTTCTTCTCTTTCTGCAGTAACTTTTTCTCTTACCTCTTATTCAGCAATGTGTTTACTGGGCAAGAAAAATTTTTCAGTTCTGTAATAATCTTATGATACTACTGTCATATGTACAGTCTATCACTGATCCATGACTAAAATGATACCCAGCACGTGTCTATATTAAAGAAGTTCCTCTCCCCAGAGATAATCATTATGAATAATTTCTTACGACGCCTCCCAGATATTTTCTACTTAAACGTACACAACAAATACAGTTTCTAAATGCAAAAAGGACTTTATATACATTGTCGACTTTTTAATATACATAACAGATATCTTTCCATATCAGTACAAAATGATATCACAATGGTATTTTACCTGTTTTGGATGCACCACCTACAGAATTCATTCTTTATTCCATCAGAAATGTTGACCTTGACTGTCAATATCTTCAAATTCTCTCCACGGTTAATTGCTAGAATCTGAAAACAAACATATATATGGTAAAAACTGATAATCCACAAAATACACAAAGGATAAATTTAGTCAATATTTATGAAACAAATGAGGCAACTATCTAGTTGAGAACTGTATCAACTTTTTACTTTTTTATTTTCCAAGAATGCGTGCAAAAACAATGATCTCTATACTTCTTTTTCAAGTAACGTATCTCCCTTATAGAGAGAAATCATGAAATGGTTTTTGAGAATAAAATATTGGAACAAAGCCAATCTATCAATCACACTCAAAAACAAAGATTTTTGTGATCTAAAAATCTCATTTTCACTCTACTAACTAAAAATTTTGAACATCTAGAGTTGAAAGGGAATACTTTTTATAACTGTGAAAAGATTATTTGCACTAAGATAAATATATAAACATATAAAGCCCTAAGATAAATCTCTAATAGCTACCAATTTTTACCATTCACTGAACATTTTGTAACTGTAAAACTTATCTGAGTACATACTTAGAATGCATTATCTTTTAGTCTACTGCTATGAAAGTTTATTTAACAGAAAATGTAATAGGATAATGTATATGGCGTGGAACTAGCCCTTTGGACAGGGGCATGGATTTCTCTGCTGAACGGTCAGTCATTTTTTAAATTCTTTCCAAGGCTTCCAATATGTTGGTCGTACTTCCCAGTATTACCACCATTCCAGTATTGCCCTGTTGCCCTCTAGTTGCCATCTCACATTCGTTGGACATGTCTGCCACCATTGAATTTCAATGATAACTTCTTGTCCATACTTTTTTTATCTCAGGAGGGTGAGCTTGTGCATCTTGTATAGTCTGTGGGCTCAGAGATTTTCTTTTCTTTGAGATAGGGTTTCACTATGTAGTCCATGCTGTCCTCTAACTCACTATGTAGTTCATGCCAGCCTCAAACTCATGGTGATCTTTCTGCCTCAGCCTCTCAAGTGCTGGGATTACAGACATGCACCATCACACCCAGCTAAATACATTATCTTAATTAATCCTTGTCACCTTCAGGGATCTATGTAATGTCTTTATTTGATATAATAATTTTTCTGTGACTAACTTTCCCAAAGCTAGCAAGTATCAAAGGAGGAATTTAAACTCAGATCCTGCTCTTAAGTAATATTATATTAAAAGAGCAATTCTTTTAAAACACAATAAAAACACTCCTTTAAGGACAAAGCTTCAAACAAGCAAAAGGAAGGAAATAATAAAAAACAAAGTGAAAATTAATAGAAAATAGAAAACCAAGAGAAAATATGCATAAAATCAAAAGCTGGGTCTTTGAAAGTAGCAAGAAAATGGATGGACCTTTTGGCTAGACTAACCAAGAAGAGGAAAGTTAAATTATAAAAATCAGAAGCAAAAGAGAGTCCATTACAATGTGTATCTTATAGAAATGAAAGGTCATAAGAGAACACTAGGAATAATTATGCCAGTTAGATAACTTAGATTAAAATACATAAAGTCCTTTAAAAAAGTACATATATATACATACATAAAAATGTCCAAGCTCAGGCGGCTCCCTCATTGAATTCTACTATTTAAAGTAGAAACCATTCAAATTCTTCATCAAAATTTCCAAAAATACGAGACTTCTCAACTCACTATGAGGTCTGTATAACCTTAAATCAGTAAGACTTCACAAGAAAACTACAAAGTGTTATCTCTTAGGATTATAGATGAAAATCCTCAGCAAAATACTACCAAAACAAATCCAGAAAAATATAAAAAGGGTCATACACCAAGATAGCATAAGATTTATTCCAGGAATTTCCAGTTGGTTCAACATCCAAAAATGCAAACAATATAATCAATTATATTAAGTGAATAAAAAAACAAGTCAAATGATCACCTCAAAAGATTCAGAAACAACATTTGACAACATCCAACAACACCTCATGACACAAGCACTCAAAAAACTAGGAATAGAAGGTAAGTTCTTCCAAGTGAGGAAGTAACAGTTTGGGATAGGAAGTGAAGATAAAGTGAGTAGTAGGGTAAACTGGAATTACTGTGGATGACAGCAATAGACAGGAAATCGGTAATGTAAAAAGCATAGAAGTGAAACATCTGTGAAAGAGGCAATGCACAAGAACAGGAAAGACAGGTCTCCTAGGAGGATGTGAAGGCCATCTTACATATTCATGGCATGGTAAAGACCTCACTAAGGACCGCTTTGGAGAAGGAAAACAAGATGCAGCCACAAGAATTCAGTAGACAGGGGTAAAACTTATTTCCATAATACTTGAAGACATTCCAGGCAATGTTATTCCTTTACTACTAACTTTCATCATTTTCTGAAGAAATACATTTGCACAGGGACTGAAAAACAGGGCTGAGAGCTGGAGATATGAGGTCTCAACTCTATATGAATAGGGAAGCTGTTTCTGTGACCCAGAACATTATTTCTCCAGTCCATAAAACAATCAAGAAGCAGCAGTAGCCACAGGAGCCTGTGTCAATCATAAACTCAGGATCCAACATGTACCAAACACACTATTCAAAATGCTAAGACCAGTTACGTGTAATGGTGCAGGCCTTGGGAGGCAGAGGCCAGAGGATCACCATGATTTTGACACCAGCCTGGATTACATAGTGAGTTCAAGGCCAGCCTGATCTACATAATATGACCCTGTCACAAAACACAAAATAAATAAATTAAATAAAAGTAAATAAAATGCTAAGATCTAAAAGATATTTTCATGCAAAGAATGGACAGGCTGTTTGTTACAGTTCAGATCTAAATCCACCAAAAACTAATGTGTTCAAAAACTCATGGGCTTTGTTTTTTGTTTTTAGGCCAGGCTTTTGGAAGGGAACTGGATCCTAACAACTCAACTTCATCAATGGAGTAAACTGATGAGATCATAATGTCATGGTATTCAAGGGACGTGAGAGAAACAGGAAGTGAGGCCTAGTGGAATGAACCATGACCTTGGGAACTATATCTGGTCCTCAGCCCCCTTCTTCTACGGCTCTTTCCCCTTTCTCTCTGCTCAACTGGTTACTATTAGGTGAGGAACCTTCCTGTGCCACATCCTTTTGCCATCTTTCAAAATCACTACAGGCCTAAAAGTAATGGAGCCCACAACCATGTAGTGGAACCTCTGAAACCATGAACCAAAATAAATCTTTCCTCTTCTAAGATGTTTTTCTCAGGTATATAGTCACAAAGATGAAAAGCTGACCAATATAATGGCTTTAATACAAGAATTTACTTGTTTTCAAAGTTCCAACTTTTTTTAAAAAGGGAGCAAACTTTAACATCAAAACTCTGCAAAAGGAATTTTAAACCAAGTATGATGGCACAGGCCTGTAATCCCAGCACTCAGGAGGCTGAGGCAGGAAAATCACCATGAGTTCAAGGCTAGCTTGAGCTATATACAAAAATCAAAGTTTTAGAAGCCAGGCTTGGTGGCACACGCCTGTAATCCTAGGACTTGGGAGGCTGAGGCAGGAGGATCGCTGCAAGTTCAAGACTAGCCTGGGCTACATAGTGAGTTCCAGGTCAGTCTCAACTACATAGTGAGACTCTGTCTCAAAAAAACAAAACAAAACAACAAAAAAAAAAAATCAAGTTTTGGAGATTGGCTGCACAACAAGGAGGACTATTACAATGGTACCTCAGTTGAAGAACTTAATTCTTTCCATGTTCACAAAATTTGTTCCACAACTTTGGTGGAATGAATTTGTAAGCATGTACAAGCAATTGCAAACATATTCTGGTTGCAACCAGAATTAAGTTCATGAATCAAGATATGACTGTATACTTAAAATGATTAAGAGCATATTTTTATGTAAATTTTACTAAAGTTAATTTTTTTCTAAATAACAGGAGAATTAAGACTTCCAAGACAAAAACTAAGGGAGTTTGTCACCAGTAAACCTATTCTACATAAAATAATACAAAGAGTCCTTAAGGCTACAATGAAAGGACACTGGACAATGACTCAAAGCCATACAAACAAATAAAGAATAATGGTTAAAGTAACTACACATGTAACTACAAAAGCCAGCACTATTGTATTTTTTTACTTGTAAGTCTTCTTTTTTTCCTCTTCCCCTTATTATTTAAAAGCCACATTCTATAGTATACATACAGCCTATCACTACATTTTAGAAAAAAATTAATACACTGAAAAATTAGAAGACTCAGATACAATGACTATGGATGAACCAACTAAAAGAGATCTTTTACACTTTATTCTAAATTATCTGATTTATATTGCATGTGAAAAACACCTAGAATCGAGCTCAAATCCAAGCATATGAGGAAGCAGGGTCTAACAAGAAAGATCACCAACCAGAAAACAAGATACCTGCTAAAAGAAGAGGCACTTACAAACTTCTCTGAGTCTTCAGTTTCCAATTTGTGAAATGAGGAGAATATGACAATCTCCTAATAATTTTATGTGTAAAAAAAGAAAATATCTGACATAAAATTCTTCAAATCAAAACTACTGTAATTTTACTATCTGTATACATAAGCAATTTCCTTACTTACCTGATGGTGCTGAATATTTCTTATGTTGCATGAGAAGTTCTGGTACAGTTGAAACTTATCAACATCTTTCTCATTTACTTTCTTTGAGGATACTTTTGCCAGAGATGACTGAATACAAATGTATCTATTTTGGCACCTGCTCAGATACACAAATATTCAAAACACAAGTAGTTATTAACATGTACTTCAGTTTGTCAAAAAATGTTATATGAAATAAGGATAGCAAAAAAGTTAAGCCATTACCAGATGACATTTTTTAATGATGCTCTAATATAAAAATGATGTTATTAACTCATCAAATGGACTCTTTCCCTAGCATGTTGGCATAGGTCCTACAGATCTGCTTATAAATCAACCCAATCTCCCTGCCATATCCAAATGAATTCAGATACAATCTACAGTTATGTATGCCATCAAAATTATCTAAGGAGGGTCAGGGATTTAGCTCAGTGGTTCCACTGCCTGCCTCACAAGTGCAAGGTCCTGAGTTCGAACCCTGGTACAAAAAAGAAAACTATCTAAGGAATCAAACCAATAATACTAGGCTAAATATCCTCCTCCTCTAACCACTGAATTAGGCAGTCACAGTCAATTAAAAGCTAAAAAAGTAAAAGTGAAACAAAAGGATATACTAGGACAGTTTCCAATAGCAATCTGTAAAAATAAAACAAATTTCAGCAGTATAATTACTTTTAAAAACACATTTTTAAACTTGAGCAATTATTACCACTTCATCTCACTCCTGCTAGGGCCACTGACAATAAAGGACAGGTCTGTCCCTTCTGTTAACAGAAAACCCTAACAAGAAATACGGTCAACTGGTTCATAACATTTCCTCGGCTTCGCATGGACCGACAGCCACAGATGTAGAGGAAGGCAGGAGGAGATCTAGTAGAAACCTATCTTCTCTTCCAATACAGAAGAATGAAGGGTACATAAAAAGGCTTTAAAGGGTTTCTTTTTTTAAGATGCATAAATCTATAAGCCCCAGTAGGCTCTAGCGAATGTCTTTAATCAATCTCTAAAATTCAAAGTGTGATGCCATGGATAAGCTGCTGTCTGCAACAGCTAAAGTTCACTTTGAGGCTAGCCCTATTATCCATACCTCATATCACCATTCTACATCAACCCAATCACAGGTAAACACCAAAAATGAAATATTATAGAAAAATTATAAATTAAGCACACATATCACAATTAACATGTTTAAAAAGCAGTGACACTACTCTAAATGAACATGTCCCTCCTTGGGATAAAAGCGGTGGTTTTTAAACTGTGTTCATCTGAGCCCTCCACTGAGGTGCCTCAGTGGAAAGAAGATGAGGAGGCAAAGTTCCAGGCTCCCTGCTCAGAATTCAATTAAAACAACTTTTCTTTTATCTGTTTTATATATTAGGGTTCTGTTGTTGGAACAAAGAGTTCTGCTACTTAAAAAAAATTCTGAATACAAAGTTTTTAATGAATACTGGTATTAGCACTAACCATGTGACCCTTAACAGCACGAGTCCACAAAGCAGAAAACTATAAAGAGTTACTCACAATTTCCGAATGAAGTCAAGCGTGTCTTTGTCTTTAGCAATCATGTCTGCTAAAATATGCTGCACTCCTGTCTCAATATCCTGGAGCGCAGAAAGCCCTTTAGGAAAAGGGGCGAGGGAGAACAAAAACAAAAAGTCTAACATTGGTTTTAAAGTCTATAATTAAATCATATTAAATTAAAGTCCAGTCAAAATAAAATCTTAAATTAACAAACTTAAGACAGAAAGGTATGATGGCAGTGATTAGTTTCCATATGTAACAAAAACCAGTCTCCGAAGCAGTAACACAAGCCCTTTTCATAATATATTGCCTTGTAGACCAGCTGTCTGGTCTACACCTGGTTCCACTATTTATCAATTAATAATTACTGAACAAGTTACTTGACTTCTCTACCTCAGTGTCTATAAAAATGGAATAGAGTATCTCCTTCATGAAGTGGCTACAAAAATCAAAAATATATTAATAGTCATATCCCAAACCACATATTATTGTTACAAAAAAGTCTCCCTTACAAGCAATTTTATTAATATTTGTATTTCAGGTTATAAAGCATTGAGTCACATTTTCAATGACTTATTTGAATTCCTTAAATCTCATCAACACAGAACAAGAGCAGCCGATCAGGCAGGTGTTCATTTTCCCAATTAGATTAACTACTGATGGTTAATTTAAGTTCTCTCCAAGCACTTTTGGATTGCTAACTCACAGCAGTGAATCTTATACATCACAGCTTCTATAATGTCAATTTATACACAGGCAAAGAGCATTTGCATTGGTCTCCTTCACTGCTTTTGTCCTTATTATTCTATTTATAACAACGCCTTACTACTGTTGTTATTTTACATTAAGGCTTGAATTACACAAGCACTGAGTCTCATGGATATGTTCTTCTATGAGTATAGTTTTAATGAGTAAAAAGAACAAAGACAATAGCAGAACAGACGTTATGGTACAATTAATAAGAGAAAATACCCATTTTGAGGGTTGTATTGTGACAGCAAAGGCCAACTACTGAATAACTGTATTTTAAAGAAATTTAAAGAAAAGTTGGTAATTGAAATTAACAGGAATTCTATTTACGCTTTAAGAGAATTTCTCTATAAGGAAATTTTTGGTAACAAATGACCTTTATGAGGTAGAAAATTGTACATATAATGAGGACTTAGAACAGCTGTAGCACATAGTAAACACTCAATATAGGCTCATTCGTATGTTAGCCACCTCCCTAGATCAGTCTTCATTAAAGAAAATTATAACAAAGGATCTTTATAAAGCCCTATCATATGAAGGAAATATGAGTTTTTTTAATTAATAAACCTCAAGTAATTAAAATAATATGAGCTCTAACACAAAGTCTTGCAAAGTATGACCTGAGGATCTGAAAATAAAATATACTAGGTGCTTGCTGAAAATATAGATTCTAAGCCAGGTGTGGTAGCACACAGGAGACAGAGGCATGAGGATCACCTCAAGTTCAAGAGCAGCCTGGGCTGCATAGCAAGATCCTGTCTCAGGAAAAAAAAAAAAAAAAAGATTATATTGTTTCACACAACATCTCAGATGATTCTGATATTCATTAGAGTAAAAAAAATGCACTGTTAGGGAGGGTGCCTTGAGCACCTCTGGAGCAGTGGTCTCAGTGGCAGGCAGAAATTATCAGATCATCTGGGAAGCTCTTTGAACTCACATATCCCTCTCAGTCCAACCAGAAAAAAATTGGAAAAGAAAGCTTATCCATTGGGGGTGGGGGGGCGGGGATCGAACTCAGGTCCTTGCATTTGTAAGGTAGACAGGGGAACCACTGAGCTAAATCCTTGGCCCAGCTTATCCATTTTGAAAGAGCTCTTTCCCCAATCACACAGAATTGATTGTTGGGATTAGTAATATAACCAAGAATAACAAAGCATTCCAAAAGTTTAGCATTTCAGTGAAATCAGGAGGAAATACAGTACACAGAATTCAAAAATCATATCCCTTCCTTATAATGTATTCTTTCCAACAACAGAATCTCCAAGCCTCCACACCCATAACAAAAAACTGAACAGCCAACCCTTCTTTTCATTTTATCTTCACTTCAACACCTCTTATCTACAACAGAACCACCACCTACTTCTGCCTGCTGGCTCCTCCAGGACACAGTCCATCTGTGGCACAGGATAGCTCCTCAGTTTGTTATGGCTGTGTTTAGATGTCCCCCCAATGCCTCATGGGGTCACAGGTGAGATTTTTCAGAGGTGGCTGGAACTACAGTGTGTGACACTGGAAAGGACTCATGGTGTAAGGCTTCCATCAAGGGGACTAGAGTTAAGGGTATGAGTGCTACCTGCCCTAAGTAACCTAGTTAAGATAAAAAGGGCAGAAAGACACTTAAATTATCTTATTGCTTTTGCAACCTTCTCCCCACTATGAACTGTTTCTCCTCTTCAAGGCCTGTCTGCTATCCACCCTGCCTTGGAGCCAGCCAATTATTGACTACAACCTCTACAAACTGTGAGTTAAATAAACCTCTCCTCCCTTAACTTGGATGTTGGGTATTTTCTCAGCAATGAGAAAAGTAACTAAGACACAATTCAAACCAAATTCTTGTTGGTCTGTGGCAAGAAGTATTTAATGAGGGGGAGGGGCAAAATAAATAGTTTCTTAAACATTTCTCTGAGAAATGATGAGAACGATGAAAATGTTTCTTTAGAAAAACAGTAGCAGAATCGAAGGTGGTTGTGTGTATGCATGTATCATGAAGAATGAAGGGGCAGCAGGAAGAGAAAAATATTTCACATGAACTTTAAAAAGCAGTACCTTGCTTATAATTAATTATAATTCTTCTACATTTGTGATCAGGATAAAAGAAAGAGGGAGTAAAGCAAACAGAAAGTTTGGTTATGGCTGTAAGTACTGCTATAATTATACTGGGTCCTGAGCTATCCACACAATCAGAAATATCACTGCCTGGTATCCATTATCATGTACCCCAGGAATATCACCATATACAACAACCAAAACAGATATAGTTATCAAAAACCTACCCAGTAGGAACTCTGAATCTGTAACAACCAAATAGACCTTTGTACCAAAGGAGGTTGGGAAAAGAAGGAAAAGAAAGCCATAAGGAGTAAACTGGCTGTAAAGCTTTGTGCACTGAACATTCCAAAAGCTCCAATATTCTATTGTAATAAAACACACCATCATGAGCATAGATAGTTCCTACTGTGGTTGACCTTAAGGCTTGACTCTTTAGACTCAGCTATTATTAAAATATTAAATGTTGCAACCATTTGAAATCTAATTATAAATACACTTTTAAAATTAAGCAATTTAGAATCTTACTTATTTCAACCATCTCTAAATTTCAATAATACCATTTTGCTTTTCCTTTTCATTATTGTCTATTTTCACACACACTGAGATGTATATTTGTGTATGAACAGGTAAATGTGTTTCACAGACATCCATACTCAATTTTTAAATCACAAATTTAATTTTAAATTATTTTCTGGATTATGGAAAATAAAAATGGGTTATGATATGCTATGATTTTCTTCAGTTAAGTACATAAAATGGATTTTGTTATGAGAGACTGCCCCCTACAGACATTTACATCTCCAGACAGTCACATCTTCTAGGCCCGGGAATCAACAGAAGACCAAAGGAAACTAGAATTGGGTTAGGGAGATACAGGTCAAAGCTGAAGTCACTGGCTAGAGCTCTAATGTACTTACAGTTAAAAATGTTACATTATATACTGAATATTTGCTAAGAGTAGATTTTATCACCAAAAAAGTTAACTGTGAAATGATGCATATATTAATTTTATATATATTTATAGACACATATATATATCAAAACATCATGTTGTACTTCTTACATACAAAGTTTCAAAATATTTTAAAAATATATTTTTTAAAAGAGAAGCAATCACCAAGCCATTCAACTCCCCACTCAATCCTAAAAGCAATTCTAAAAAAAGCCACTGTTATCCAGAAAGTTCACACTGTACTGTTCACTCTGATAATAAAACCAATGCATTCTGACATGAATCAAACTGTCATTTCCCTGGGATTTTGTCAGAAATCTCTCTCCCTTACTCCCTCCCTCTCTTTCTCTCTCATATATAAAAGGATAGGAAGATACACTTGGAGGTGAATTTCAGAAAAAAACACTTTATTCCCTACAAAGCAGAAGCGTAGGAGTGGAGCTTTAATTCATACCTTGTGCATGTCAGAAGTACTGAAATTCTTTTAAAACAATAGAAATGAATTTTAAAATTAAACTTTTAGAATTACAAAAAAGCCTTAAAAGACAATATACAAAAATCTTTATAACCTTAGGATATGAAGCAATTTCTTTAAAAAGAAAAAACCAATTATCTTAAAAGATTAATAAATAATAAAACTAAGACCTTCTATTTTCCAAGAGATGGCATAAAGAACGTAAGAAGACAAGTTACAAGCTGGAAAAGATCTGCAGCACATGTAAATAGCAAAGACTATTTTTAAAACTTATAAATTATTAAGAAAAGAGAAATAATATAAAATAAAAATGGGCAAATAACTAGAACAAGCACTTCTTCCAGAAAGAAAAGTTGAACAGCTAAGCAATAAATAGGTCTGTCACAGGATCTGTTTTATTATAATCACTTATTCTTTGCATGCTATACTATTCTTTTGTGTGGACAGTACTGAAACCATTTTTAACCTAAGTTTCTGAAGAAAGAAAGAGAGAGAGACAGACGGAGAGACAGAGAAAAGGAGGGAGGGAGGAAGCTGATATCTTTAAGTAAGGCTGGTACCTTTAACATCAGGTCGAATGTAAGACAGCAAATTGAGCTTCCCTGGGTTGTCAAGCAGTGTCCAGGCTGCTGCTTCTAATCCCAGCTGCTTTGCTCTTTGGGCTTTTGTGCCTTTACTCCCAGTTTTATATGGAGCAGCCTAGGGAGGAAAGACTATGTTACAGAAAATGTAACACAGGATTTTGTTTTGAAATGAAAAAGTTAAAACTAGCAA
This sequence comes from Fukomys damarensis, assembly GCF_012274545.1. Lineage (NCBI taxonomy): Eukaryota > Metazoa > Chordata > Mammalia > Rodentia > Bathyergidae > Fukomys > Fukomys damarensis. The sequence goes on from NW_022900914.1 coordinate 24,461,221, forward strand.
AATTAGAAGCCATACTGAGAATGCTGAAGATACCCTTTTTTCTACCCTTTCCTCTTCCTTCAGAGATGAATTCATATTAACTAGCTAATGTTTGCTTCACGAGGGTGGTATGTGCCTTATCTTACTCTTCATACTTTTGCTGTATGTTTAGTTATTTGTTTGGTTTTACTGATCTAAAAAACTCCTTGGACTGCAAGACCCTCTCCTCAACCCATGCTAGCTCCTCTAAAAGCTGTCTTTATACAATACTATTACTTCTTAATCCACATTCACTCCTCCACCCAACACCATCTGGCTTCTCTTCCTACATATCATGCTCAATGTGGTATCATAAAGATCCACAGTCATCTCTTAATTGCAAAATATAGCTGTTCAGGCCTATCTTGCCAAACCTCCCTGCTACATTTAACCATGGATCATTACCTCCTTCTAAAACTCTGTTTCCTACGGTTCCTTGTACCATCACCTCTGGACTCTCTTCCTATATCTGATCCTTTCTCTGTATCTCCTTAAGTTCTCCCCTCTTCATCCACATTTCAAAAGCTGGTGTTCCAAAGGGGTCAATCCTGACAAGCTAACCCACAAACCCTCCTCAAATGAGTTCTTCCATTCTCATAGCTTCTAAAACAACTCTCCCATAATATCCATGCGAGACTGGTTTCTGGAACACCCTCCCCAGTTCTATAAAAACAAAAATCTTCAGATGCTCAAATCTTTTCCATAAAATGACATAGTATTTGCATATAACCTATGGATATCCTCCGGTAGACATTAAATCAATTCCAAACTACTTACAAATAGCAAATATAATGCAAATGCGATGTAAACAGTTATACTGTATTGTTGAAGGAATAATAACAAAAAACTCTTTCAACACAGACATCATTTTTTCAAATATTATCAACCCACACTTTGTTGACTATGCAAATGTAGAACTCACAAATAACTGCAGGGCCAAATGTACCAACTATTATACCAACTACCTACACTCATATGTCTCCAGTTCAGTCCTCTCAATTAGGTTTCACATTTATATAATCTATTCTCCTTTCCCTTTTGACTAGGAACTCTTTGAAGGCAAGGACTATGTACTATCATGTTTGTAAACCAAATATAAGAGCATTAAAAAAAATTACTGGAGAATTCAATCCCCAGTACCAAAAACAAAAACAACAACTGGATAAAGGATAAATATTTTGATGGATTAAATAATGAAGACTAAAGACTTTAGTCTTTAATGCCTTGGTCTTAAATTATAAAAAGACCCAAATCATAAGGTATTAAAGCAGAAAAACATTTTCTTACCACATGTTCTAGTTCTTCAAAACTTTTGCAGTTCAGCAAGGCTTTTAACAAACACTCAGACATCTTGCCCTCCTTCTTAATCTTCTGGATTGTACTATGGACCTTCTTTGCAACAGCCCTGAAAATAAAAACTTTTGTAATATGTAAGACCTATATGACTTTCTCAAATTTATAGAAAAATTTCAGGTAAAGTAAAAAGAATCCTTTTCTTCCTAAATCATTTGAGAATAACAGCATGCCCAAATACATTAGTGTACATTTCCTATAAACAGTAATTTACAAAATCACAATGCAACTACCAGTAACAGGTTATTACTGATATCTGGTTACACTGATATCATCTAATAATTAGATGATCTATTACTGTCATCTATCCTTGGAACTGACACTTTTTATTCAATTTTCACCAAGTGTGTCGATGATGTCCTTTGCAGCGTCTTCCCTCCAGAATCAAGTATTATGTGTAGTTGTCCTATGTGTAGTCTCTTTGGGGTGAAACAGTATTACAGTCTCTCTTTGATTTTCAAGGCTTTCAGACTTTTGAAAGCCACAAGAAAGTTATTTTAGAGTTGCTCTGATACTTCCTTACGATTCAATTCCTGTGGTGCCACTCTGCAAGAATATCATGAAAGTGACACTTGTTTTTCTATCACATCCTACAAGGTGGCAAATGATTTTGATTTGTCCCACTGCTAAACAACTTTTACCACTTGACTAAAGTGGTGTCTTGTGAGTTTCTCCATCATAGTGGTATTATTTATTCTCTTTTAATAAGTATTTTATGGAGAAGTATTTTGGGGCTAGGTAATTACACCATCCTTGATTAATCTTTATTCACTCGTTTATTTACATCCCTATAGATTCATGGTTTCTTTATTTAGTGGTTATAATCCATTTCTAACACTTTACTGCTCATATTGCCTGACATTTAGTCGAAGTAACCCTATTGTATTCTTTTGACATGGCTCCATCATTCTTTGGGCACTTTTCATTCCTTGCTACAAGATATTCCCAACTTATCTTTTACTTTTCCTTATCCCAGGTCTAGAATTAGGATAATGGGGCTTGGAAACCAAGTTACAGTCCACTAAGCATGCTAAGTACTACTGGAGTGTCACTGCTCGAATTGGGCACATCTGGCACCCACAACTGTTTTCTAAATACCATACTCCACCAAAAAGAACCAGGACTCCATATAAAAAAAGCTATTCCATGAAAAAATATACAGAAATCAATATACAAATAAGGGTAAGGGAAGGGGTGGACACAGTAGTTTCCCAATCTCATTAACAGTTTTTCAATGTAAATATTCAATCTTATTTTTTACTTTGTTTTGTTGCATTTTGTTTGCAGTAATGGGATTAAACCCAGGGACCCACACATGCTACGCAAGAACTCTCTCAATGAGGCATATTCCCAGCTCTCCCCTCCCTTTTAATTTTGAGATCTCACCAAATTGTCCAGGCTGGCCTTGAACTTGAGATCTTCCTCCCACATAACTGAGATTACAGGCACATGTCACCATATCAGACTGAATCTTACTGTTATACGTAGTGCTTCTCATCCTATTTTATTAGCTGCTCCTATTTATAGGATATGCCTAATAATGGTATTGTTAAAATGATAGCAAAAGTTAGAAATGATGTGAACTATTAAAAATGAGTGATGGAAAATTAAATCTACCTACATTTTAAAAAACTAAAAGCAGAAGATTGTGAATTAAAGGAAAGAATATGCAGAATATGAAGTCCTTAGATTACAACCTATGTCTTTCACAGTCCTGGTAGCCCAAAACTGTTGTCAAGGACCAACAGCTGTCAGGGTCATCATGACAAAAGGACTATTTCCTGTTGACCTGTACATAAGAAGAAAATGGGTAACTTTAGAGAAAAATGCAGGAAACTTTTCTTGCTACCCAGAGTCATATTATTTAATTTCACAATGGAGCCATAATTCATATGCCTTGCAGCCAGGTGGCTTGAACCACCAGTGTACATGCACGACTGCTCCAAGACTGTACAACTTCTACCACCAGTAGAACAAGTTGCCTGATAAGTCGGTCATACACGTACCATCAGTGGTTCAAGCTGACAGGAATGTGTTAATTCATTTTCTAATGGCAATGCATACTAAAACATATATTTTACTTTCCAACCCAATTTATACATACACATGTAAAACTGAAACAATGTTTCATGAAATATTTACTTTTACTATATAAACTACATTCTTAAGTTTTCTATTCTCATTTCATTTTTTTAAAAGTGTCATGACTTATTAAATTGGCTTCATTTCTCATCTACAGGTAGCAATGAATAAGTTGAGAACCAAAGCTCTACTTATAAAAAATTCTGAATTTAAGAAAAAATAGTGACCATATCTCATTACCAAAATAAATGTCTATCTTCTGGGAAAAGATCTAAGCCCCAGGAAATGCCCCCACTTATGTCAAGGGATATTCCTCTACTAATATTCAACTATTCCTCCATTAATGGAAATCCAAAGTATGCAATTTGACAGGTTTTTTTAATAGAAAAAGAAAATAGTAATAATAATTTTGACATCAAGTTTCTATTTGCCTCCATACACTGATTGTTAGAGGACTTAAATGTTTTAAGCAAACTATTCTTGTGACACTTTCCCCAGTATGAGTTCCAAGACCCTCAGACTTTATCCATAATAAGTAAGCTTTAATGCAGAAAGCTTACTTCAAAATCTGCAAACTGCTGGCCTTCCAGATGTGCCCTGTGGATGGTTTCATTTGGTCCAGAAATTTTAATTCCAGGTTCCCAACTTCTTCTCAGAAATAGGAAACTCTAGCAAACTGGGCAAACAAACAGCCCTACATGTCAGTGATCTGCTAGACAGGAGTCAAGGCTCTCATTTTAGATAGGATCTGTAATCTCCAGTTCTTATACTCTCATGCTGGATTATACCCACCTGACCTGGAAGTTTTACATCTTTGATAGCAAGTGATTTTTACTTCTAATTGGCTAATTGATTCTGCCTCTCAAGGAAATACAATTCACTACAAACTAGTATGTTAATTCTCCTGGCACTAAAAGAACTTCAGCAAAAAGGATAGAAAGGTTAATGGATACAGGTTCCCCACACATCACAGAAAGCTATCAGGATTATTGTAAAGCTAATCCTTAGTAATTTTCGAATAGACTGATGGAAGGGTAATATAAAATTTTAATCAGATCCCTGTTGTAACACTGAAGAATACATATATAACAACTCAAAAAATCTGTAGGAGGCATGCAATAAACACCTAAAGAGAAAACAATGTTTTGACAAGTCTTCTGAGTAACATGGTTAGTCTTAGTTTTTGTATGCATATTTCTTAGTTACTATATTATGTCCAAAGGCATAATTTTTTAAAAGATACTGTACTTTCTACTCTGTAACCATACAAAAATAATTGATTACAGTTATCTTTAAAAGAATAGAAAAAGAAGACATATCTTTCTAACAAATTCTATAGAACACAGGGCACTGTAAAGTATGGGTTGTTTATCCTTGTGATCACATGGCTGATGGAGAGCAGGATCACAACACAGCATATAACAGCATAAAATGCTAACCTAGAAAACAATTAAAATTCAAAATATTCAAAGTATGGCTTTTACTGAATACTTATGGGTTTTGGCCATCATACAGTCAAAAAATTGTTAAGTCAAGTTACTGTAGGTTGGAAGCCATCTGGTACTTCCAAAGAACTCTCCATTTAGGGATTATGTAGTGTTACGAAGACAGTATTATACAAACAGTTGAAGATTTAGATCAACATGTACTTCTCTGTGTTTCCTGCTGACAATACTAATTTTGCCATTACCCTTAATCATTTCCAAGAGAAGGCAACAGTCAAACCCAGAAGCATGCACGTCACCTTTCAACTGCTACACACCCGTGCTATGCAAACACACACCAGCAGAGGGACTCAACACACTCCTAAGTAAATTAGAGCTGACTCAGTCAGAAGAGCATAATTCAAGGAAAAGAAACACTGGAACTGTCAAAACATATGGCCATTTACTTGGTCCCTGCTTCTCATTGGACCACACAGCCTCTACCTCCTTACATTAAGCTCAGCCCTTCCTGGATTTCTTACCGCAACTCTTCTAAGGTTTGTCGAACTTCTCTCAAGGAATCAGCATCCAAGTTATTGATGAGCTCTTTTCTATAACGTACAATGAAGGGAATTGTGTTATCATCATTAAAGAGACGAATGATGTTGGCACAAACCCAAAGTTCAATATTAGTTCTCTCAGATAAAACCTGCAAATAAAAGATATGTAGTGATATAAAATAATGAAAATTAAGTATCTATGCTATAATGTATAATTTTAAATACATAGTGTTCTCCAGTCACATAAAAAACACTTGCTGTGGTTTCCAAAAGAAGAAAAGCATATAAATTACATATGTGTACTGACAATTATAGTGGTAAAATAGTCATTTCACTAATTCAATAAAATGTAGTCAAAACTACTGTATGATTCAAAATCCACGATGCTCAATAAGAGCACTTTTCAATAATGCAATGATGCCCTTTTCATCTCTGAGTGGCAGCGGACAGAGTGGGTAACTCACTGAGTCAGCATGCATGCAGGGAAAAGACATTTATTTAATCACTGCTAGTGAGAAGGTAAAGTAGTGTGTAACATCAAAAGACAAGCAATTTGGCAATACATATCAAAATCTGTAAGGCTACTGGGCATGGCAGCACATACCTATAATCCCAGCACTTAGGAAGCTGAGGCAGGGTGAACAATGCAAGTTCTAGGCCAGGCTGGGCTACATAGTGAGTTCAAGCCCAGACTAAACAACATACAAAGACCCTGTCTAAACAAACAAACAACAAAAATTGTAATGTCTAAATTCTTTGACCCGCCAATTACACTCCTGGAATTCATCCTGATATAAACATACCTCTGGTAAATATATTATTTGCCATTTTTAAAAGTACTATTTCTAACATGGTAACAGTAAGCACAAAGTAAGTTACAGCAGGGAACTGGTAGAAACAATTACATCAGGCCAAACAGGAGAATACCACTTAAGAATATGAAGCAACTCTATCTGAACTTACATGGAATGATTCACAAAAGTGAGGAACACAACTTTTATGAAAGCTAACTGAGGGTTAGGATAGGAAGACCCAGCAGTAATTTCAGAATATTTATTATGCATAGATATTACAGAACCAAAGTAATTATTTTTAAAAATATATCTATAAGTCTCAGTAAAATGTACATGTAAGCAAAAACGTTTTAAAAGGTCAGCCCAGAGAAGAGAAAGAATTAAATTATTTCAGCAACTATTCTCAAAACCTAAGCAACTTTTTTCAAAGTAAAGAACAGAAGCAGTTTTATTAATTTTTCAATCTTGAGGCCCAAGATCTGCCAAAAATTAAGGGAAAAAAAATCACAGGAAAATTATTAAAGAATTTGAATCAACTGATTAACAAAATCAAGTTAAGATATATAATAGACTGAATTTTAAAGCTACAGATGAAATAAATGGCCCCAGATACTACTGAAAATACCTCAGACTCTAGGCTTCTTGGATCCTACAACCCACATCTTGTCACCTATTCTGATGGGTTAGCACCAAATCTCAGATAAGGATACTCCAGCCTGACTCTTCTCTAACACCAGACCCATCCAACTCTAACACATTTTCTCAGAAATCTAACACACTGCCTCAATCTTGCATTTGCAAAGTGATCTTCTTTCAAATTTATTCCTCTTCTAGCATCCCCCATATGTTTATTCAAACAGATCAAGCTAGAAAAACATTTCTATCTCCTTCAACTTTTAAATCCAATCCATCATAAGATCCCATTAACTCTATCACCAAATATTTCCTTAGTCTCATTTCTTCAGCCCTATGCCCCAATCTAGTTCCAGCCTAGACCACTGAAATAGCTGTTAAGTGCTCTCCCTGCATCCACTCCAGTCTCATCTATTTCTAGTCCTTTGAATGTTCTGTTCAAATCCATATGGTAGCTTTTCAATGAACGGGTAAAGTCCATCAATGCTTTCTCATTGCATTTGGATCTGAACTCCTTACATGACCCAAAAGGCATTGGCCTCCCTCTCCATCCCCACCCAACCTTCCCCTAAAATCATTAGATTGACCCAGTCATGGATTCTCTCAGTTCTAGGACAAGGCAGTTGCTTCCCTCTTCAGAGGTCTTCACTGGGCTGCTCCCTCATTCAGAAATGCCTCTCTTTATTGTTATCATCCCCGACTCTCCCCAAGTAATTCAATGGAATTTTCTCTCAAACCCATACCTTTTCTTATTTCCTATTCCAATTAACATCATCTACCACAGAAACTTTAGGGGATATTGTTGCTATCTCCTCCAATATGTGGTTAGCTCCCCATTACATGCCAACTACATGGAATAACAATACCCCATCTCCAGATCCATATTTGGTTCAGATTTTTTTAAAGAATTAACAGCCAGTGATCCCAGCTCTTGTGAAGGTGAGGCAGGAGGACTCCAAGTGAGTTTGAGGCTAGCCTGGGCTACATAGCAATTTTAAGGCTGGTCTAAACAACATATAGCAAGACACTGTCCCCCCAACTAAAAAAAACAACACAGCCAGAGAGATTAACTCAGTATAAAGCCCAAGATTTAGGCTGGAATTCTGAGCCCCAGTATAATTCCTTCCTCTGGAGAAATGCAGTTTGCTGAACATGAAGCTTTTTGTTATTAGAAAGATGGAAGTACTAAGACAATAGCTGAAAGACAATTTCAGGGCAGCAATCATAACTTCTGTATTAGGTAGGTCAATAAATAGAGCTAAAACTAGCTTGAAATGGGTTTTCTCTTACTGTAACCAAAAGCATCTCATCAATGGCTTCAGCATGACTGTGTGTTCTCCATCACACCCAGCTACTCTACCACCAATGAAGCAAATGAAGGCCTCTCTTTCCTCCTCTTGAAGGAGGATAGAAGAAATAAAGATAACAGAAGAAAACATGGAAAATCATTATTTTTTAAATGCACTTTTAACACAGAAGTTACTCGAGTGTTTTTCCCTTCCAGGAAATTGGTTCCAAAAATAATTCCGGAAGGATTTTGGGGGGTTTTGGTTTTTTTCTCTCTGATGGTATTGGAGATTAAACACTGAGCTACATCTCCAGCTCATTTTTAATTTTTATTTTGAGACAGTATCACTAAGTTGCCCAGGGTGGGCTCAAACTTGCAACCTTCCTGCCTCAGTTTTCTAGAGTGTAAGCTCTTAAAGACAATAAAATGCATGTAAATTGCTCTCTGGGCCTCACTTTTCATGTGTCAAAAAAGCCTTTTCACCTGTGAATAGGCCATCTACTTTCAACTAAATGGGCTTTCCCCCTGAAAGGTGAATCACCTCTCACCTGTAATTTGAACCTCTGCTTTGCACAGGCTCACAAATTCGATTTCTAACCCCAAAACCAAATAAATACACCCAGCTCCTGATGAAAATGAGTCTCACTCTATGAAGGCCTGCACTCCCTTCTAAGAGCATATTTTCTTCCTAAAGAAATCTTTTCTGTGCCTGCTGACAAGTCCTGAAAATTATTTTTTGTGATGGGAGTCAGCGGCCTTACTCTGTGAGTGGTGCTAGGAGAGGTTCACCATCAACTCAGGAACTTCCTCGGACCATGTCCATTTGTTACCAGTTACTTCTGTCCATATGCTCGGGTTCATTTGCTGGCTGCTGACCAAATCTAAGAAGGTCATTTATTTTTGATAAAAAGAAAAAAAAAGATTTATTCAAAGCCAGCTCCAAGGTGATGGAGGGGCCTGTTTGCCTCAGATCAACACCTCACCATGTACAGATGTATTAGGGTCTTTTCCAGTAAGGAAGGGGAGAATGATACCATCCCTGCCTGAAACCAGACCGCTCCCTCCCTTCCCCCGGGGAAATCAAACCAAACTTTGATCTTCTGGCGCCAACATCTGCATACTCTGCCCATTTGTCTGAAGTGACAAGAGATGGGGGTAGCCATTATATCCCAGGCCTAAGGGAAGTTTGGAGAAGAGACCCATTTGCAAAAGAAAAAAAATCTAACTTTTAAGTTTAGTTTTGCAATGCCGCTTACATAATGACACGCAAATTGCTTTTCCACAAATATGAACTTTTACCTCAATCAAATATGTAACAGTTTGGTGTTATTCTCTTTGCTTTCCATCACACTTTATATTACTTTTCATAATACAGTATTTCTAAAATAATCAAGCTCCCTATGTTTTCTTTTCATTTTCTGAATATAAGCTTCAATTATTATAAAAAGCTTAGCTAGGTAGAAATATTATAGGCTAAGCCACCGAGGGAGTCAGTGCAGAGATGAAAACACATTACGACTGTGGCTAGAGGTGCATCTGTCAAGATAAAGATGGAATGAACAGGCCTACCTCCAAGAGATAAGCAACAAATCAATGATACTATAATTGAAATCACCCGGTCCAATAAAGATAGACATTAGTCACCCAGGTGGGTGATGGGTCCTAAAAGATCATGTTCTTTCCATGCACACTTTCTATGTGACCTGCTTCCTTGGTGGATCAATATTACCTAAGCAGCTATACTTGTCATCTTATTGGTTATTTATAGTTTTGACTCATGTCCACTGCATGATTTTATACACACTTCGTGATTTCGCTCTATGAAACTTCCTTCAGGTCCCCTCCTGTCTCTCAGGAGTGTTCCCCCCACCCCTCTCTCATTTTCCTACTTTTAATCTCCTTTGGGCCTTAGAATTCATTCTTTCATTTTGGAGAACACGAACTTGGCATATCTAACATCTAAAAGGTTGAGAGTTACATTTATTTCCCCTATATCACAAGGTTTCTTCCCACCTAACTAGTAAAAATTCAAACACTGTGGCATAGTTTTAAAATCCCTTGCCAAGCTTGGACCTAAACTTCCGCTGTCCTCAAGAGTGAGCAATCTAAAAAGGAAGAGAAAACATTACTGGAGCCTGTAATCACAGAACTTGGAGAGGTTCAGGTAGGAGAATCACCATGAGTTGGAGGCCAGCCTAGGATATAAGTACAAATAAAACAGCACATGCTAGGCCGTAAGAGTTACCAAGGTCTCAGAGAAAAGAACTGCTCTCTGGAATATTCAAGGAAGACCTGTAGAAGTAGCACTTCAGTTGGCCCTTGAAAGACAGGCAAGATTCTGAAACACCAAGATGAGCAGTGGATACTGCCACAGCTGTTAGGTAAGGCAACTGAGAAGGACTGAGCACATACCACCCAGGTAGAAGCAGACTCAGGTGTGCCAGACAGCCATCAAATCTCTGCAGGAGAAATACAGAAAACCTCAAAGAACAAAAACAAGATACCAGCTGTCCCAAAAAGAGTGACCTCATTCTGTCTGCCCCCCAAATTCCTCAAGGTAATGATCCCATCTCTTCCCTTTAAATTCTTTGTTCTCTGCCCACTCTGTGCTGAGTCCTGGTCCAGACTCAGCCTGCCTGCAACAGTGAGTGAATAAACTGTCTCACTGTGCATACAAGGACTGACCAGATAGTCTCTCTCTCTCTCTCTCTCTCTCTCTCTCTCTCTCTCTCTCTCTCTCTCTAATACAGACAGGATCAAAATGCTCAACACTTTGCTACTATGTGAGTGTTAGAGTAGCCCTAAACTAGCTTAGCTGCAGTTTTAAAAAAGGAACCTAAAACAGCTAAGACTGCAGGCCCACATCTTTTTTTGTGTGTTTGCAGGTTTTTGTCAGGCCTAGCCTAAACCAACAGGACAAAGCAAATAGGCTGCTTTTAGCAAACAGCAGCTTCTCAGTAAATAGGACGAATTGACTCAAAACAAAGTATACAATCCCCCTGGTGCCAAAAAGTCCAGTAATTGTCTACACACCTGAGCAGACCATCCTTGGGCATCCAGGTCATAAACATTTCACCCCAGATTCCTTAGCCCTTTCAATACCTATGGAAGCCTAATTCCTTTCCCAGTCAGTTGCTCATCTCACTCTCACTCTCTCTCTCTCTCTCTCTCTCTCTCTCTCTCCTCTCTCTCTCTCCTGGTGTCTGCCCATCTACTCACAGATGAAATCTTTCCCAGCTAGCTGCTACAATCTGATTTTAGCCCCTGTTAAGTGGAATAACCTTTCCTTTCAAATGCCTATTTTTGACGTGGATTCTTTATAACACAGCAGTGACTAATAATGTGTGGTGCTAAAACTTGGGAGTAAAAGTACCACATAAGAACTTGTTAGAAATTCAGATTCTTAATCAGATACTCTGGGTAAAGCTTGGCAATCTGTGTTTTAGAAAAATGAAAAAACAACAAATAACAAAAGTGAAAAGCAGAGAGAAACTTTGGGGATGGGGAGAGGGAGCAAAGGGAATAACTAGACTTGTTACTTATAAACTACTCACGTTTATTACTTTAACTTTTTAAAAAATTTACTGATAGGAATAAGATTTTTTTTAAAAGGAGTCTTGAGGTTCTTTTTAACCTCTAACATTTAGAGATGCATTTTTGTGACCACTGGTTTATGTTAACAATGATAAAAAACATATCATGTTCCCAAATAGTCTTACATGTTCAACATTAAGTCATCTACACTATATTGAGACCAGAGATTAGGACATGGCAAAGCTGGCTGGGGAGGTGGGTATGACATGTTAATTACAAGATTTCAGAACACTTGCGAAGAACAGTTCTCAAAACCCCACACACAGACTTTTCCTGAGAACTCCAAAAGGTTTCACTAGGATGGCCTAGACCAGACGTCAACCTAAGGCACAGGATCTCAGCACCACCTCTCAGGTCCTGTAGGTAGAAGTTCTCAGTTTCCTCGAGATTCAGACAGCATAAAAGAACACATGCCAAGAAGATCTTGCTCTCATGGCTTTCCTCATGACAGCCTGCCCTGTATTCTCCAGGGTGTACTTCTATCTCACTTTTTTCTCTTAGTAGGCCCAAGCTACTCTGCAGGGGCAGCTTCTCCCTCGCTCTTCACTTTTACCTTTTCAAATAAACTTTGCTACTGTTTTTCACTCCTTTCATCCAATTCTCTGTTCAAGACATGAAGAACCTGGAAACCAACTCCAGGAGATTCAAGCACCACAAAACCCAGTAATGTTTACTTGGTCAGCTTATTTCTATTAGGAAACTACCTGGTAACAATATGAAGTAGGTAGTGTTATTATTCTTATCTTATAGACACAAAAATCAAGGCCCAAAGAAGTTAAATAAATTGCCCCATGTCCTACAAGCTATATTACCTCTTCAAAAATTTGAAGCAAGATGATTTTTCACACAAAAATACAAAGTACTCAAAATCACCTCCTTTCTCTTCCTGAGCACTCCTGCAGAAAGCAATACAGTATTTCATGCAGCTTTCTAGCTGTCCAAAACTTCCATCAAAATACCTTCTGCCAGTGTCCTAAGATTTACTCCTCTGAAAGGAAATATTATCCTCTCGGTTAAAAAGAAAACATCTGGCCATCAGCAAATACATTACAGCCTTAATCACCCAGACAGCATCTGCATTTTAAAAGAACTAACATCAAAGTTAAATGACTCTTAATGAGTAAAATAGACAAGATTTTCTATTTAGAATTACTCCCAACCTGCAGTCTCCCTTCTGAAAAGCTATTGATTCCTGCTGTTCTCTCCCCTTACCTAGACAGCTTATTATATCACTTATTTTATCAAACACAAAAAGGTTTCCCTAGAGACTGCAGAAGGAAAAACTAATCTATGCTGTTAGAAACAGAGAGTGGTTAGAGGAGAAGAAAGGGGAACTGGAAAAGGGTATGAGGATTCTGTTGTTTGACCTGGAAGCTGGTTATGTCTTTATACTTTGGATCCTTCTTGGGCTGTGCACTTAAGTATAATCTCCTTGTATATATATTATACATTGAAAAAAAAATTTTAAACAGATAAATAATAAATACCGAGACAGGAGATCAGGGTGTGGCAAAACTAGCTGGGGAAGTAGGCATGATCTGTTACTTACAATATCCCAGGACACGTGTTCCCAATGCCCTGCACGAAGTTCTTGCAAGAACTCCAGCAAGTTTTCAATAGGATGGCCTATACCTGATGTCAGACTGAAGAGTGGGTGATACAAAAAGGCTGGGGATTTAGCTCTGTGGCACAGCACCTGCCTTGCAAGCACAAGGTCCTGAGTTTGATCCCTGGTATCAGAAAAAAAAGTGTTTGAAAAGGACAGACTTCATTGAGTTTTTGCTACTGAGTATTTTCTCGCAAGGTAGCCTACCCTCACACTGTACCGTGTATTCTTTTCCTACTTTCACTTAGCCCAAACTCACTCTGGAGATCCGATTTATTTTCCTACCTTTAATAACATTTTCTGCTTGTCCTGACCAGTTCTTTGCCCAGGACAGAAAAAAAACCTAGACACCACCTCCAGAAGCAGACTCCAGCATCCCTAAACATGGTAACATGACCAGCTAAATTACAATAACAAAATATACTAGTATAGTTGCATTCATTTAATCTCTCCTGGGAAAATAGTTTACAGCTACCAAGCGGGAAAGCTACCTTTCCATCCCACTTCTTTTCCGACTTTTGTTATCCCCTGCATGGTCTTTTTCACCCACATAATCCCACACTATGTTTTGAAACAAAGGGAGAAATGCTATTAAAATGGTTTTCATTTGCTTTTGCTAATTTAGCAAATGTTACTAAGACATATATAGCTAAGCCCACTACCCACAAAATAAAGGAACCATATAACAACTTAATCCCAACTTAGGAGCAATTTGAACTTCTCAAAATGAATTAGAGCTACTCATTTCTTTAGATTCTTAGAGTTCAAAATGTTTTATGTTTGCCTAATAATATAATAAGCAACAAAAAAACTAATTTTTGCTGGCAAAATTGTACTTGCATTTAGGAAAAAGGGATGATGAGAAAGAATAAGTTGCTTCTGCCAAAGAGATCTAGTGATCCCCAATTCCCAGTCAGGAAATACACAAAATATGTTAATAGGTAAAGTCTAAAAATAAGGTGTGGTGCTGTAAGGTGTGGTGCAGGTAAGCACCAAACAAAATGGTGCTATTTCTAAAACAGCAGGAGTTTTCAGAGTTGAGGAACACACATGAAGGGAAAAAACAGAGGACCAACCCATGGTGGTGGTGAACAAGGGCATGGGGATAAAATAAGGGAAATATGTGACATTTTCAAATTAGTCAGTAATAATTAGTAATTTATATATAATTCATTTCTATTTATAGTCCTCACAAATAGGCATACTATTCAGAATTCCACCCCCCTAAAAAAAAACTTGGACAAATATTTTGTGGCATACATTATGTAAATTTTAGGAATATCATTCAATATGGTTCTTAGCCAAATGTTTGGGGATCCACTCAACTTTGACTTGATATTACTGACTCTTTTTCCCACTTCTCTGTTCTTTCAACACCTGGCACTGTTTAGAACCATGTTTGGAAGCAGGAATATTATTTTAAGACAAAATTATTTTCTCTCCCACAAAACTTTCCTTGTTTATAAGGAATCTAAAAGTACTAGCAAGGCTTGGCGCACACCTATAATCCTGGGGATCCACTCAACTTTGACTTGATATTACTGACTCTTTTTCCCACTTCTCTGTTCTTTCAACACCTGGCACTGTTTAGAACCATGTTTGGAAGCAGGAATATTATTTTAAGACAAAATTATTTTCTCTCCCACAAAACTTTCCTTGTTTATAAGGAATCTAAAAGTACTAGCAAGGCTTGGCGCACACCTATAATCCTCTAAGATGACCACATTTAAATAAAAAGAACCCTAATACATAAATTCATATTTAACAGATTTCCAGGCAATGTCCCTAAATCCACCTGAAAAATGCTGGCTTAGTTAATATTGTTCAGCAAAAGTGGTAGCTGTAACAGCCACTTTTCCCAATTCACAGACATGGAGCGCCCAGAAGCCTTTAAGAGCAGGCTTTCAGCTGTCAAAATCACTTTTAATAAGGAAACACTGCTTGGAAGTGAAAGGAAGGACTAGTAATACCTACATACCCAAGTAGGCTAAAGGCTATAAAATATTTTTAGGGCCTTAAAATTAAGTAACTTGCTTCCATTTGATATTTCCACCACATAACAATGGACAGTGCCACTGTGGCTTTAAAATGAAATTTTTCTCTCTCTCTTTGGCCACTCACCCTCTGGCAGCCAGGTATTTAGCTCTCACCACCCACATTTTCCCTCCTCCTACTACTCAGCCAGTAAGTTTACCTTCTTCTGGAATGTATTTCCCAAAAGGCTTCATTTAGCTGCTATCTTACTGATATTACAGAACTCACTGGTGAACACAGGTAATCACTCCTATTAAAAAAAAAAGAAGGGCCAGGGATTTAGCTCAGTGGTTCCACCTCCTGCTTCGCAAGCTCAAGGTACCAAGTTCAATTCCCGGTACCAAAAAAAAAAAAAAAAAAAAAAA
>NW_022900914.1:24477153-24486412 GCF_012274545.1 Fukomys damarensis
AAAAAAAAAAAAAAAAAAAAAAAAAAAAAAGGTTTCTTTAGCCTCTACTGTATAAAGATGTTTTCTGTCTATTCCAATTCTAGCTATATTTGATTTTTAGGTTATCCATTATTTCTAATAATCCCTGACAATAATGAATAAATAAAAGAATATAGGAATTATGTGTCTGGTATGGAGCCTACCCAGCCCATGATAAATCATCTATAAATAAATGGCAAGTATTATTATCTTTCATTAATTAAAGATACGTAAGCAGAAAGAAACCTCTGTAAATCTTCATTACATTTGTAAATTTGTAAAGCTGAATACTGAAACAGATACTTTCAGGTAGACTATAAATACCCTCCCACATATAAAAACAAGTACAGGTACATATTTCCACAGTGAGTTGAGGCCTCCACACCCAGGGCATTGGACTAGAGGTAGACAGCTGGCCCGAATTCAGCCAATCAGATTTTTTTCCTGAAATTTGTAATTGGAATGAAGAACTGGCATATCAGACTATATAACTAATACAACTAATAGCAAATGAAATGAGGAAACACTTCTTTCCTCTGTAAAAAATAGAGAAAGATGGTCTGCTAGAGAAAAATAATAACTCAAACAGAGAAGCAGCAAAAATTGGTGATCCTAAGGCTCCAGAGAAGAAAACTGGGGATAGGTTCCCCAAGTCCTCCTGGTTTTCTAATTTCTGGCTCATGTCCTTTGGAATATTTAATCATATTCTGTTCCTTTTGTTCTTTGAAAGACCCCCATATCTTTGAAAATAAACTTTTCTGCTTAAACTCATCAGAAATAAATTTCTACTATGAGAACCTAAGGACAAAGGACTGGCTTGACAAGGGTCATTTTCATCTCTTTCTTTGTAATAAAGTTTAAGGGATAGGGTGGGAAACAAATTGTCCCAGAATAAGTGGCTCCTAACTTTAAATATGAGTAACTTTATGACCAAGTCTCAACGATCAGAGACTTCATAGCCTTGGAAACTTCCTCCTACACACTGTCAACTGCAGGAGGTGGAACTATGTAAATAAGAGGAATGAGCTTACAAGTGCTAGTAAAGAACAAGAAAAGGGAAGTGGGACATGTCCACCTGTTCCTGTAGGTATGATCGAGAAACAAGAACTCTGCATTTTCAGAAAGCCTTCAGGGTAAATCTAGTACAGGTGATCCACAACACACACTTTAAAAACAATAAATTGTAGGTCAAAATGAATAAAAAGCCAGGCGTGGTGACACACACCTGAAATTCAGCACTTGGGAGGCTGAGACAGGAGGTTCACTGGGTGTTTTGAGACCAGCCTGGACTACATAGTGAGTTCCAGGTCAGTCTCAACTACATAGTGTGAACCTGTCTCAAAAATCCCTCCCCCACAAAAAAAAGAAAGAAAATGAAGGCATAAAAAGAGCCTAATTATACTGTTTTTGCAAGATATTTGGACTATTTAGTACAAAAACAAAAGTGAAAGAAAAGTTATGAGGCACCTTTCTAGTGCTAGTGGACCAGAGAGAAGAAAACTCATGATTAAAAATTACTGATGAGGAAAAAAAAAAGGAGGGTGGGGCGAGGGAAAAAAATTACTGATGAGGGGCTGAGGATTTAGCTTAGAGGTGCCATGCCTGCCTGGCAAGCACAAGGTCCTGAGTTCGATCCCCAATGGTGGAAAAAAAAAATTACTGGTGACATTCTGCTAGTAGGCAAAAAAAAAAAGTCACACTGGTAAAGCAATATTCCTCCAAAGAAAATTGGTGACAGACAACTCCAGACTAAGAAATAGCATAGGATCCAACAGAGACCATAGGATCTACAGTAGCAACTTGTAGCAAGGGAAAATTATATATCAGAACCCTCATAAGATAGACAACAGGGAGGAAGGTCGCCACCATCTACTCTAAAATGGTTCCAGAATGTGGAGCACACAAAAGGCTAGGTAGGAATCACTACTCAAGAGCCACTATCCTGGTCCTCTCCACCATCCCCAAAGGCAGATCCCCCCCAAAAAAAAATGCAAATACATTGTTATTCCAATTTTTTAGTAATTCTGTTTAAACTGTGAGTTTCTTTGTTTTGGTACAATATTTTGTAGTTATTTAACCTCAGGATATTCAGACCAGCAAGACTGAATTGGCGCTTGAGGTTTCAGCAGTGTTCATACGTCCCATCTCCCCTCCTACTCATGGTAATATGCTCACTGGCTTTTCTATTGATCTGTTAGTGTCTTGAGCTGAGAACGTTTCTGGACACTAAGTGAAAGGGAAGTAGGGAATCCCACTGAAATTTTGGACCAGCTGATTCCTAAGGGAGATACTATATTCCATTTGACAAAGTAATTGATAAATGTACATTCACTTAGAAGTAGAAAATTTTTTGCACAGTTAAATTTTGTATTTAAAAATCAGGTGGCCATCAAGGATTTTTCTATAAACATTAAGTGATTATGTGCTTTTCACCCTCTGGATGTACTTCTCATCTCTGTAATCATGAAACATCAAACACATTTCTTTCATTAAAAGCACATTTAAAATCACAATGTATAATGGTCATACCAGTAATTGTGGTATAGTCTTCACAAAACTTATTCCTCGCTTTGGTTTTTAAAGGTCTTTTACTTTGCTTTGTTTTTTTTGTATGCCTTTACAGGTAGGTGTATTTAAGTATTGTCTGAATAGCTCATCTTCAGCTATTTATTGAAGTCACGCTATAGTTTACATGCTGTGTCAGGACATCATCTATGTCCACGAAACAAAAACAAAGGGAAAATAGAAGAAAACTCAAACAGTATGGACAAAGAGGAAATTTAATTATTTGGATCTATGTAGAAAAGCAACCACTTAATGGAATCCTTCAGTAGGTTTACTTTAGATTCTTGACTAGAGAAATTATGAACTTTGCCAAGCAAAATTAACATTTAAGAGACTAAATCACAGGTATGACTGGATACTATCCATATGCCTGACCATAAGCAGCAGTTGAAACAGCATAATTTTTATAATCAAGGTATCATTGCCGGGCGTGGTGGCACATGCCTGTAATCCCAGCACTCAGGAGGCTGAGGCAGGAGGATCACTGTGAGTTCGAGACCAACCTGAGTTCCAGGTCAGTCTCAACTACATAGTGAGACCCTGTCACAAAAAACAAAACAAAACAAAAAGTTATCATTTTGGGATGCGGATTTAGCTCCGTGGTTCCAGTGCTTGCTTCGAAATCATAAGGACCCAAGTTCAATCCCTGATACCAAAAAAAAAAAAGATATCATTTTATGAATGTGGAAAACTTCATTAGCACACAGAAAACCTACAAATGAAGAAAAAAATTTAGCTACTATTCTTTTCCTCTTTATTCCCTCCTTTTCCTCTTTATTCCCTCCTTGCTCTTATTTAGTTTGGGGGAAAAAGTGGCCTTAGAATTTTCCTTTGGATGCAAAAAGTTTGAAATTGAAAATGTGCTTTGTTTGGCACACAAACTCACATTCCCTGGGTAAAATTTTACTTTTGATGTTTTTGTTTTGCACAACAAGAAACTCAGTGGGCAAGGAATATGTTTCTGATAAGTTAACTATGAGATCTTTTTTAATTTTTGTTAAAAATGTAACAGTTTAACCCACAAGCAAAAAAAAAAAAGATTGTATTTTGTACTTGCTTGAACCCTGTGGGTTCCTTTTGTCAATAAAATGATTCTACTAAAAAAAAATTGCAGGGGGTGGAGGGGCGGAGGTAGAAGTTCAAGGTCCTCTCTAGCAAGAAATGCCATTCTGGCACCTCAAGTTGAAAATCTTAAAAAGTTTTTTGGTTAAAACATTGCAAAGCCTTATTCATAGTACACTAAGGATTAAAGAGATG
Organism: Fukomys damarensis; assembly: GCF_012274545.1. Taxonomy (NCBI): domain Eukaryota; kingdom Metazoa; phylum Chordata; class Mammalia; order Rodentia; family Bathyergidae; genus Fukomys; species Fukomys damarensis. The sequence continues at coordinate 24,480,994 of NW_022900914.1, forward strand.
CATGACTAAGCAATAAGCTAATCACCTGCACTATTTTCATGGGGAAATAATTTCAAAGTAAAAATTTAATAAACCTTTGCAGGTCCAATCTGTCAGTACAATCTGTCTACACAGCCTATGTGTGCTGTGGTTTAGTCTGGGTTTTCCCCTAAGGCAAATATATTAAAGGCTTAGTTGCCAACCTGTGGCTCTACTGGGTGGTAATGGAACCTTTAAAAGGTGGGACTTAGTGGGAGGCTTTAGGTCACTGGAAGCAAACAGTGGGACCTTGGCCCTCCTCTTACTCTCTCTGGTTCCTGGCTGCCATGAAGCACATTTTTCCAGTATGCACTGACGCCATATTTGGTAGCAATGGGACTAAATTGACCATGGTCTAGAAATTCCAAACCCCTGAGCCAAAATAAACCTTTTCTCCTAAATTTATTTATCTCAGGAATTTGTTACAGCAACAGAAAGTTCACTATCACATGCACAAAGACCCACTTTGACTAAGGTCACAGCTCTTAGCCAAGAACTTATGATAATAAGCCGTAAGACAAAACAGTATATCCAAGAAAATAACACATGGCCAAAGCCTCAAGACATCACTGGCAAGGGCCGGGAATTTAGCTCAATTGTACCGTGCCTGCCTGGCAAGCACAAGTTCAATCCCCAGTACTGGGGAAAAAAAAAAAAAAAGAAAGAAAGAAATCACTGGCAAAAGTGAAAAGAGAATGAAAACTTCCAACCTTCCCTTTAGTCAGCATAACCTCTATGATAATCAAAAAGAAAAAAATCAACTAAAAGAAGAGAAAATGGTTGTACATACCTGTACTATGTCCCAGTTCATTTCTACCTCCTCTTTAACAGTGTTGGCACTTGCTGGAAACTTGACAGGCTGCCCCTGAGGACATGTTTCAGTCTTCATTCTCTTTAATGGAGACTGACCAAATGTGAAGTCATCTTCACTCTCCTCCTTCTTGCAGACACCTTCCATCATGGCGCTTGTTGATGGTATCTCAGTACTGTTACTTTCACCTGCTACGTTGCTCACTTTGCTGATTTCTTCATCAACTTTTAGCTTTTTCATCCTTTGAGCTGAATTTTTCTGCTTTGTTTTAGCTGTTTTCAGAGTCTGTGCAGAATTCAATTTATTCTCTTCCAAATCAACGTCAGCAATAGCTATGGACCTATTCTATCAAACCACAGAAAGACATGAGAATGAGAGGATTAAAAACCCATTTCCCTGAGCCGGGCACGCTGGCACATGCCTGCAGTTCTAGCACTGGGAAGGCTGAGGCAGGAGGACTATCACAAGTTCAAGGCCAGCCTAGGCTACACAGTGAGTTCAAACCCAGCCTGAACTTCATTGCAAGATCCTGTCTCAAAAAAAAAATAAATAAATTTAAAAAATAAGTAAAAACCAATTATCCTGGAATATTATTCAGAAAGAAATAAAAAGGAACAAATTATTGATATAATAACTAAAGAATTTCAAGGGAATTACATGAAGTAGGGAAAAAAACCAATCTCAAAGTTACATGCTCTATAATTCTATAACATTCCTGAACAGATCAGTGGCTGTCAGGAGTCAGAGATGGGATAAGGAGAAGGCGGAAGGTGATGCAGCTATAAAAAGGCAACTAGGAATCCTGATGGATACACAAACCTACAAACGTGATATACAAATGCAAAGAACTAAATACACTAATTAATTCATTCATTCAAGTTAAACTACAGAAATCCAAATAAAATCAGTGGATTGCGACATTTTACTATAGTATTGCAGATAACTAAAGTTTTACCACTCAAGGAACCTGGATAAAAAGTGCATGGAATCACTCTGTATTCTTTATTTCAACTGCATATGAATTTTTTAGAAATAAAGTTTAACTTTTTTAAATAAGTAAAAAATAGGTCTATAAACACAAGAAAACCAAGGTTAAAACTTATAATCAAGACAGGTATTGTGGCACACAACTGAAATCAAGCTAATCAGGAGGCTGAGATAGGAGGTTCAAATGTTCAGAGCCAGATTGGGCAACTCGGTGAGACTCCTGTGGGTATAGCTCAGTGGTACAGTGCTTTGCTAGCATATTCAAGGCCCTGTGTTTAATCCTCAGCATTAAAAAATAATAATAACCAAAGTCAACCATTGAACGGAAGAATAACATTCACATGTTCATAAAACTGGACAGGATGCACCTCCACCTACTTATACAAAAAAAAGGAATAGAAAACACAAGAGATCAGGGAAAGGTCAGAAATCAGTCTACAAAGATATTCAGGGAGCACTCTCTGCACCTCCACTCCCCTCACACCCACCCGCAAGTGACAGCCCTGCTGTGAAGGAAGAAGAGTGGCCACTCAACTAGGAGAAAAAGAAAAAGGTAAGAAAAAGGCAGCTTCATCTGCTAGCCCATTCCCAATTATCCAAATGACTCAGATGACAAACATGAACTACAACTCCCAAACTAAATTCCAGTCAAAATCCAATCTTCCCGATCAACTATTTTTCCAGAATTACTATTAAAAATATTGAGAACTAGCTGGGCATAATGGCACATGCCTGTAATCCTAGCACTTGGGAGGCTAAGGCAGGAGGATTGTCTGAGTTCGAGGTCAGCCTGTGCTACATAGTGAGTTCAAAGCCAGCCTGCACTGCATACCGAAACGCTGTCCAAAAAAAACAAAACCTAAAAAAAAGAGAACTACCGTAAGAACACTCTCACCCTAATGCCTACCACCTACCACCACCCCCATGAAAATGAATGTATACTACATAGCCCTCTGAATATTAAATATTTTACTTGAAACATAATGGACCAGAACAGAGATAGGAGCTGAGTACAGTGGCACATGCCTATAATCCCAGCACTCTAGAGGCTGAGGCAGGAGGTCACAAGTTCAAGGTCAACTTGGGCTACACAGTGAGTTCAAGACCAGACTGGACTGCACTACATAGCAAGACTCTTTATCAAAAAAGCAAAACAAAAGAACAGAGATAGCAATATAACACTGAGAATATAAGAACTGATAATAAAAACCAAATGAATTGGTACAACTAAAGAAAGAATGTGTCAATCATACAGGGGAGCAGAAAAGTGAAAACTAGAAAAAGAAATCAAATATGATCAGAAGTTCTTCTAAGCAATGTGCAATACAGAAAAAAAAATCTCGGCAGATGCAGTCTGAGCATTTCATTCCCCATGGTAAGAGAACCCTGCTGTGAGATGCAAAATTCAGATTACCTTAACATTTACTGTCACTGTGACAAACACAGCGCCTATACCACAGTAGGCCTTCAATAAACCCAAATGAACAGATCTAATTCTCCTATCCTGAGTCCATGATCATCAAGCAAAGTTCTGATTCACATTTAATTTCCTATTTAGTTTAGCCTCCAAGGAGAAAAAGTGCTGGCCATAAGCATTTCAAGCGCTTGTGATGATTACTTCGAAGTATTTATTACTAAACCAGCACTCCAGTTGTATACATCACTCCTGTGAGCATGGCTGATGTAAAAATGCCCATGAGAGGTTTACCAGTTCCTGAAATGCTGACCTGGAAATCCAGTTCCATCACTTGCTGTCTGTGTGTGTCGACCAAGTCACTACACATCTCTAGCCTCTGCTTTATCTGTACAGCCAGGAGAAAAAGAGAACCTGCCCCAGTGGTTCTCACAAGGATTAAGATCATATAAAAAAAAAAAAAGAGGATGTTGCTCAGCTAAGTACTCAGATATGTATTAATATTTCCATCATTACCACTACCACCATACCTTACCCAACTCCTAGAAGAGGAATTAGGAAGCAGATGAAGAAACACAATGGAATCCAAGGGTACGTATCATTCAGACCTGTGACAAGGGACACCAAGGCCCTATAGTTTTCATCACTTACATGTTTTGCCCTACTCTGTGTAAGGAGGAAGTAACCACCCCATCAGGAAAACCCTCCAGCCCTCCCCTACCAAACCACAGCACCTACCAGCTCCTCCTTAACAGCCACATCCTCTGAGCCACCACTCTTCACTGTTACATTCTTCTTCCCCCGAGGCATCCTCTTGGGTTTGGATTCCTTGGCAACAGGCTGCTTTCGGGTTCTGGGGACTTTCTTTTGAGGCTCCCAAACACTATCTTCTTTGTCGTCGTCTTCTGAGGCAGAAGACCTAGCATCAAATTGACAGAAGAATTTCCAGGAAAAACAAGAGCAAATGTCAAAGGTTAAAAAAAAAGACACATGGGCTGGGGACTTAGCTCCGTGGTTCTGCTGCCTGCCTCGCAAGCGCAGGGTCCCAAGTTCAATCCCCAGTACCAAAAACCACCCCCAAAAAACCAAAAAAACAAACAAAAAGAAGACACATGATTCTTAAGAAATAATATTAACGACAAAGCCAGAAATATTTAATATAAAAACGGAGTGAATAGACACAATCTGTGAAGCTACTGCTAAGAATTAACAGTATTCAACAGGGTTCATCAGAAACCAATATAGATATGCCCTAGCCTAACCACTTACCATAAATCACAGTTCTCTTCACTTTTGTGTCACCGGATAGTAAATGCACACATTCCTTCATGACACAGGAAACCATTTATTGCTTTAAGTAATTAACTGGGTCAAGTTAGTAGAGTTAGAGACAACGGATCTGAGAGTCACTCCCTTCCGTCCACTGAACCATAAACACCACCCCACAGTTATTCCTGCTTCGATTATCCTGAGAGGTACAAGGCAAAGTAACAAAAGCCTAACAGATGCCACACCCCAGATGGCACTGCACTGGTGCCAAGGGAGATTCAGTGGGAGGCACCTAAAGCCAGAAGTGAGCGACCTTCAAATTTTGAAAGTCTAAGTTATCAGCCCTCTTTTCCCTCTTTCCTGTTGCCGCTGATACCTTTCCAGAGATCTTCAATAAATGTAGCTACTTACTATTGGATGTACTTCTTTTCTCAGGGTACACAAGTACCTGGACTATTCCTGGCCTATTCAGCTGTAACATCTCACACCACAGTCAAAGTGAGCTTTTCAATTTTAACAATGAAGAGCCCTTAAGTAAGTGCCTAAGTCCTAATCAAATCATTTAAATTGTATTAAGTTATTCAATTCAATGAAATTAGTGGAAAGAGGCTCTAGGAAAAACCTCAAATTACATAAAAACCCAACACCAAGACCCAGCTATTTTTATTAACCCTTTTTTTTTTTGCTTTCAGAGAATGGATCTGTCTCCTGATTAAATTCGATCAGGTACAGCTATAATATTTCCCTAACCATAAATCAAATCCACAGTAAGAGCAGAGAAAAAAAAGCCAGAATCAGGGGTGCATGTCTCTAAATTCAGCACTCGGGAGGCTGAAGTAGGAAGATCGTGAGTTTAAGGCCAGCCTGGGCTACACAGGGAGATTCTGTTTCAAGGAAAAAAAAAAAAAAAAAAAAAAAAA
>NW_022900914.1:24486542-24487693 GCF_012274545.1 Fukomys damarensis
CAAGAGCAGAGAAAAAAGCAGCCACATGAATTGCATTTAAGAAATCTTTAATACTGTACTCCGCTGACCCAATTAACTCTAATTCTACCCTGAGGTAAGAGGTCAGTGTTAGTGGGAAGGATGACCTCTTCCTTCATGAAGACTAGTGAATAGGGATGTCAGGTTTTTGAGTGGTTTAAGTTTTTCCAGGAGGAAAAAACCTGGTTGGATAAGTTCTTAGCTAGGAAGCCATAATTGTGATGGGCCAAACTACTGATCTCCTCAAAGTGAGTTCTCTTCAGAGGCAAATGCTAAGCCTACCTCTAAGCAAAACACAAAAGAACACAATTGCAGTGGGCTATAAAGGAGCCAGAATTAGAAATTAAGGTTTCCTCCTACAACTACCAAACCAAGCAAGAAGGCCTCTTTCCACCTCGGTCTCACCACCTATCAAGCAGGTGTGCTGGCTAATCTATGGCATATGGGAATGTTACCAAAGTCAAGTGCGGAATCATTTGTTACACAGGTAACAGTTTAGAGGCTGCTACTCAACACCCAGTCCTCATCACAGGTGCACTCTGACACTAGCCCTCAAGGAGGTCTTTTATCTGCCTTCTGGGAAACCCACTTCCCTGGAGTGTTAGTTACTTTTCTCTCATTGCTGAGATAAAATACCTGACACCCAAAGTTGGAGGGGAAGGGGGTTTATTTGGCTTACAGTTCATCTAGATTTCAGTCCATAATTGGCTGTCTCCAAGGCTGGGAGGACAAACAGGCATCACAGAGGAAAAACAACATGGAGTGCACAAGGTAACAAAGGCACCAACAGAGGTTTACACAATCTTTCTGCTCCTTTTATTCAGACTACTGGGATTAGGTCAGTGCCAAACTAATCACTCATGTGTAGTGGTTTAGTAATCACCGCCCTTAGCCCCAGCATCACACATTCGATTCAACTGCCTCTGACAAAGAAAGTCCCAACTCAACCACACAAGGCTTTGGGGGGACATCCACACAAACCTAGCTGGGCGTGGTGGCGCACACCTGTAATCCCAGCACTCGGGAGGGTGACGCAGGAGGATCGCTGTGAGTTCGAGACCAGCCTGGGCTACATAGTGAGTTCCAGGTCAGTCTCAACTATATAGTGAGACCCTGTCTCACCAAAAAAAAAA
>NW_022900914.1:24487896-24510046 GCF_012274545.1 Fukomys damarensis
AAAAAAGCCACAATCCATAACACCTGATTTCCCTATTGGCTCAGTTTCCACTTAGTCCCTTTGCTTCCCTAGCCTCTACACCTTGAAACCTCCCTAGGCAAAATCCTCAGCCCTCCCCTCTACTTTCTTCTTGCTCTATTACTAGCTCATCTCTTGTCTTATGGTCCAGTATTGGAATCTCAGTTTTCTATCTCCAACTGACCTTTCCCCTGAGCTCAAGTCTTGTATATCCACTTTCACATGGATGTCCAGCAATCACTTCAAACTCACCAAGTCCAGAGGAGGACTCCTGACTCCACCACATTTACTGGTGTATCTATTCCTCTTCCAGTCCTCCCAAAGTGCTAGTCTTTTCTTCACACCCCAAATGTAATCAATCACCCTCCTGTCGTGTCCATTCTACCTTCAAAATACATCCCAAATTAAACTATTTCCCACCATTTTCACTTTTAGAACCCTAGGCTTCTACAATCATTTCCTTAACCTACCCTACTCCTTTGTTTCTATTCTACATACACACACAGTCTGTTCTCTGCCAAGAAGCCAGAACTTTTTACAAATGTAAACCTAATCAAGTCACAGCCCTTCAGGGGCTTCCTAACCCACTTCAATTAAAACCCTAGCATCTTTGCACAGCTTCTTAGATCCTACCCATTCCAATCTCATTTCCTATCACTCTCTGCCTTGATAACTCTGAACTGGCCACACTGGTCTCCTTGCTGTTCCCTGAACATATCAAAATCTTTCCTGTCTCAAGATCTTTGCATTTTCAGCTCTCTCTACTTGGAGCACGCTATGGCTTGTGTCTAAACATACCCCCACCCAAGCCTCATGCAGTTGTAGGTGGGGCTTCTTCAGAGGTGGCGGGATCTAGAATGTGTGATGAGGAGTAATGGTGTGGTTACTAAATTCATCCACCGATTGGTTTGGCACCTCCCTAAGCCTAGACAGAACATAAAAGAGGCTGAAAGAAGCTAGTACTGTTGCTTGGGTCTTGCTTGCTTTGCTTCCACAAACTGCTTCTCCTCTGTGATGCCTTTCTGCCATCCCAACCTGCCTCGGAGCCAGCCAATTACGGACTGAAAACCTCTACAAACTGTGAGCTAAATAAATCTCTCCTTCTTTATCTTTGGGTTTTGGGTATTTTGTCTCCACAACAAGAAAAAGTGACTAAGACAGAACACTAATCCCCAAGATCTTTGCACAGTTGCACTTCTGTGTTTGTCAGCTGTACATTACTACAACAAAATATCTGAAACAACTAATTTAATAAAGAGAAATGGTTTATTTATGTTACAGTCTTGGGGATTCAAGTCTAAGATCAGGCAGCCACATTATTCTGAGCATCTGATGAGGGTAAGAGATGGCAAGGGCAGAGGCACATGTCAGAGCAAGTGTTCACATCAAGGCTATAACAAAGAAAAAGACAGGCCCAGGTCCCACAGTTCGCTTAAAGGACATTCTGCAATAACCTAGGGATCTCACCCAGGGCCTCACCCCTTAAAAGTACCAAGAGCACCACCCTAGAGACAAAGTCCTTATACAGAGACCTATGGACAACTCTTACCTCAATCACTGCAATTCCCAAACCTCATGGCATATCCTCCAAAGAACTCCCTGGCTACTCTATCCACTACCACACCCTGGGTAACTACTCACCATGCTCTCTAACCACTGCCTTCTTTATTTTTCTTTATAATACTTATTTTGACCTAATATTAATCACTCGTTTAACAAATACTTTAAGAACACCTAATATGGTCCTCTACAGCAAAATTCAGAACTAGGAACAGTTCATTCCCACACACATCTGGCATTGTAAGGCAAGCCGTGGAACCTTTGAGCTAAATCCCCAGCCCTAAAGACTTTTTGACTGTCACAGCTAGAAGGGGTGCTACTGGCGTCTAGTAGAGGTTAGCGATGCTACTAAACACCCAACATGGCAAAAGACAGGCCCACAATAAGAATTATCCTGAGCACAATGTCAGTGTCAATGGCGTAGAGATTGAGCACTACTGCCCTAAAGCAATGAAACAATAAAACCTTTCTTTTCATGGAACTTAAGTTCTGCTACAAATATTCTACCTAGTTGGTTACTTTTTCTGTCTTTATTTAACACTTTATTACCAATGTTAGAGCCTGAGATATAGCATGAGTTCAACAAATACTTGTATGAATGAATGACAGAGGCATGGTGTTCTTTCGTTCCAGTAACTTCAAAGCTTGTGACAAAATGCCTTCTTAAAATATTTACCATTCCCCACCACCACAGTAAACCAATATGCTTACAGCTCAGAGAAGGAAGAAAATTCATCTTTGGACACTGTAGTCTGGACCTGTATTTTTGCTCTTCTTGGTAATGATGACATCTGGAAGAGAGAGAACATGACATCAGCATGGCTTGAACAGTCTGATTGCTTCAGCTGGCTACGTAATGGTTGCTGTTCAGAACTAATGCTTCATTAGTTCTGGTGCTAGAAATGCCATAGAAGAAATATGAGGTTTATTCTCAAACCTTAACACTGGTTTCCCCTCAGCTATACAGCTGTCAGTTAAAAAAAATAGCTAATGGCCAGGCCTGGTGGTGCTTGCCTACAATCCCAATACTCTGGGAAGCTGAGGTAGAAAGATCTTCAGTTTGAGCCCAGCCTGAGGAACTTAGTGACCTACCAAGATCTTGTCTCAAAATAAAAAACAAAGGTTCTGTCCGATTCTCAATACCAAAAAGCAAAACAAAAAAGTGCAATCAGTTAATAGCTTACCAAAAGTTTTAAATGCTTTACGTGTGTGGACCATCTTTTGAAAAATATAAGCTCCCACAGAGTAACAACTCTTGCATATTCTAGAATTACATGCTTGAATATTCTGCAAGTATTAATTGATGATGATACTATCAGTTAACAAATTATAAACTGTATATCAAAGACAAGCAACATTTTTCTTCTAAATCTTCTTAGAGTATAATGAATAATTCTTAGAGTTGATTGAATATGCAGCCATGTTATCCCTAAAACAAGATAAGCAATCTCTTATAATAAAAGTTCCTAATACTTAAAGTGATTAATCACCATACTACTAAAAATATTTACCAGATGCAAAGGCTCAGCTCTAAAAAAAAATTAAGGCAAATAACAAGAAGAATCAAATAATTCAGGAAATAAATAAATTTACTTGAGTTGATAAGATTTCTTACCTAAAAAATGTGTGTGAAATTGCATTATGTTGATATGTTTGGACCCTTAAACAAGTTCCCAATCCAGTTATATGTTATAATATCTATGTTGCTAACATCCACTTAGAAAAGGAAATAATACCTCATAGAAATACTAAAGGGGTTGTCACAAAAGGAAACATGCTCTCCCAAGAGTTATAGCTCAACTCCCTCAATAAGTACAGAAATACTGAGCAGAACTATTCTTACAGGGAGCCAGATGATAAGGAACAAAGATAAGGAAAATGATAAGGAAGATAGGATAACCTTCATCCTTCCTTCACTCCCTTTTAGGAGTTTTTATGGTTATGCAGGTCATTTTTCCTCAAATGAGTAGTTTTAATAATGATCTTAAGGGAACAGGATGTTGTGATTCCTGCTTTATCTCACCATAATAAAAATAAATAAGCTAGGTATTCAGCACATGCCTTTTAAATCTACTTGTTCAGGAAGCTGAGGCAGGAGGATTTCAAGTTCAGGCCAGCCTGGGGAAACAGTGAGATTCTACCTCAAAATAAAAATGTAAAAATAATAATAATAATAACAATAGCACACCCTGGGTTAAACCCACAGTATCAACAACAACCAGACAAAACAGGGGAAGTTAGTATTTGACAGGGATGGTGTATTAGCTACTTTCCCATCACTCTGACAAAATACCTGATAGCTGTAACTTAAAAGAAGAGAGGTTTATTTTGCCTCACATTTTTCAGAGTGTTCAGTCCAGGCAGGATGGCTCCAAGGCTGAAACAGCATGGTAGAAGGGCATGGTGAAGGAAAGCTGTGCAACTTATGGCAGCCAAGAAGCAGAGAGAGAAGGGAGGAGCTGGACACAAAATACAACCTTCCAAGTGCCCCGCTACCTGCAGTGACCCACCCCCTCCTCCCAGGCTCTACCTCTAAACATAAGGGGAACATTTTAGATTTATGCCATAACAAGTGACAATTCAAACCAGAGTGGGCAGAATGGATTATCCAGTAGGTGATACTAAGATAAGCAGCTATTCCTCTGAAGGAAAACAGGTGTTTAATTTCTATCTCCACATCACAAACAAAAATATGTTCCATAATAACTGATTTTAAAATACACAAAATAAAACTACGAAAGTACTACAAAAAACCAGGTGATGCTTTTCATAATCCTGAGTAGATGTAAAGGAATTCAGGTTTCCTTAGGTATAACTAAATTCCAAATCCCAAGAAATTAACAGATTTTACTATATAAAATTTAAAATTCCAAGACAGTAACGGGAGTATTTGAGAACCAAGCCAATTTACCCTGTAGTCTCCCTAAAAACAAAACAACCACAAAAATTACAGAAGCAGTCATTGATACCTTTGGAACCAAGGTTGGGGTTGGGTATAAAGTGTCTGACACAAAGGAGTATCTCTAGGTATCCTACCCAACATGATGCAACTGCCCCAGGAAAAAGCCTAGAAGTGTATTCTCCAGAGTGGGTAAAATTCGAGTCCCTATGCTAGATGACACCAACTGTAACAGTATGCATGGGAACCACACAGACTGAATACTATTGCAGAATCCCCCAGTACTGCTCTTCCTCTAAGACCCCAAACACCAGTCAGATCCTTACCCATTATGAAGGAGAATGAGAAGGCCTTTCTGTGGAGAATCTGACCATCCTCAGAGTAAAACCCACCACTGAACAACCCACCCAGGTCACCTTATAACCACTCTCACCATTCCAATCTACAATACACAGTAGCCTCCTTCATCTAAGGTTTCACTTTCTGCAGTTTCACTTACTCTCCAGTCAACAGTGGTCTGAAAATATTAAACAGAAAATTCCAAAAAATAAACAATCCCTAGGGTTTAAACTGCATGTTCTTCTAAGTAGCATGATGCAATATCCACCCTACGCCATCCAGTTGAGAACATGATCATCCCTTTTTCCAGTGTATCCATGCTACATATGTGCTACCCCCATCCATTAGTCATTTAGCAGCCATCAAAGCTGTTAGATCAACTGTCACCATACGGCAGTGTTTGGGTTCAAGTAACCTTTATCTTATTTAATAATGGCCCAAAGTACAAGAGTAGTAAGGCTGGCAATTTTATTACAATACATTGTTATAACTGTTCTATATAATTATTATTAATCTCTTACTGTGCTACTATGCCTAATGTATAATTCAACTTTATTATAGATATGTATATATAGGAAAAACCATGATACATATAGGATTCAATACCATCCAGGTATCCACTAGGGGTATTGGAAAAATTTCCCCCCATAGGGGAAACTACTGTATCTTAATTCAAGGCATTCCCTCACATACCTCCATATACCAATTCTATGTCTACACTTCCGCCTTATCAGATATGTGTTTAAAAAGTTGGAAAGACAAACCCTTAACAGGCTTTTGTGTTGATTAGCTATTAGCCTTAAAAGAAAAAAAGGCTTGCCTAAAACAAGTATTTGCAACTGCCCCTTTATTAGAACAGTGGGGGCAACATACCATGGAAAATTGAGTAAGATATAAGTATTTTTTTTCACAAGTGGGAAAAATATGAGTGTAAAAGGACAGGTAGGAAAGGAGAATCTATCTGCATGTGCACACAGGTCAATTTCAGACAGATTCATCTGAAAAAAAGAGTAGAGACAGCTATAAATTATTTATAAAAAACTATCCATGACAGAGGTACATATGAATACTCCAATATAAAGACCTATGTTCTTAGCGCCTATTTTCTTCATTTCCACTCCTCTCAGGTTCTCTTTCTTCATATCATAAAACCTGTTATATTAGGCAAAATCTCATCCATTTCCATGTTCTAAATAAATTCACCCATAGCTTAACATCAGGGACACATGATGAGAAATATGTCATTAGGTGATTTGTCATTGTGCAAACGTCACAGTGTACTTACACAAATTAAGACAGCTACAACATCAACAGGCAATATAATCTTATGGGGCCAACTTCTGTCATATATATATATCCATCCTGGGCATGCATCACCAACAATCACCATAACTATACCTACATCATCTATTTATTAACAATCGTAATCCCTCCATGCCTTTAAGATTCAGATTTACATAACTAACTGCCTCCCTCTGAAACTACTTAGCAGTCAGTTATGTAAAATGTAACACATCTCAATAGAACTCTAGATAACTACTTCTTGTCCTAAAACTCATCCCTACCCTAGTCTTTCCCATCTCAGTAAATGGTACTAAACTTCATCTATTCGCTAAGGTAAAACCTTAGGAAAATGTTCAACAGCTGGTATGGAATACAGTGCACATGTTCAAAGTGTTCAAATCTGACATGCTCTGACACACGTACACACAATCAAGATGATGAACATACCTACTATTCTCCAAAGTTCCATTTGCTAAGCCAAAAACACTGCAATCTCGTTTCTTTCGTCCCCAAAGCCATTCTATTAGTAAGTCACAAATACCATCAACATATGAATTTTGGAACTAAGTTTCTAACTTGTGGAACTTTTGGGGGATATACTCAAACCCCAGCAGTCCCCCATCTCTCATCTGGACTACTAATAGCACTTTACCTACCCTCCCTCCCTTTATCTATCTTCCACTCTTGCCCATTCTCTACATAGCAAACCAAAAGATCATTTAGAAAATACTTTAAAAAAAATCAGTGACTTCCCACCTCATCCTACACTTGGAATTGTCTTTGCCCTCTTTTTAACCACATTTATCACTTGCTGTAGCTCCTCATCGCTAGTTAAATTCTTCCATTGCCTGCAACAAGCATGATTCTTTCCCACCTCAGGTTTCTTCAACCTAGATCGCTCTTCCCTGTTCATCTAATGTGTCTCATTCCTCAGATCTCAACATTTTAGGCCTCAAATGAGTTTCTCTTTCATACTTTCTTTTACATAGTAGTATACAACATTATCTAAAATGATTTTACTTGTGTATTCTCCAGATCCCCCTTAAGTAAAAACATGAAGGAAGGGAACACATCTGCCTTACTCCCATATCATACAGAGCCTAGTACTTAATGGCTGCTCTAAAACTATTATTAAACATAAGAAATACATGCAAATATGGTCTCTACAGAAGAATACAAATTTATTTGCCATCATTAGCCTACGGCATACACTGACCTCTTGAAAAGGTAGTGGCACATAAGAATGTCGCTATTCTTTTTAGTGACCCCTCATATTTTTCCCCTTTGCAAGATATCTTTGTAGACATATGAGCATATTCCAAATCAATTTGGAGGTTGCTGTGATGTTACTAAGGGAAGGCACTAAAACAGGGCAAGTGAAAGGGAGAAAGGGGGTAGGAGGACACAACACACACATACACACGCACACGCACACACACATATTAAAATAGGAGAGAAAACCTAAAATTTTAAGGACAATAGTCAAAACAACTTAAAAGGCACTTAAAGAAGTTTCTCTGAAGTAAGCAATAGAAGTACTCGGAATATTAGCACAGATTCTCAAGTCTTAAGAACAAAATGCGAGAGTTACAACGAGCCTCTGAGATCAGAGAGCCTTGCTGTATTATTTTATGAGAGGCTTGGGTCTCAATGATGTGAAATGATTTACTCAAAGAGAAGAGAGACATGGCAAAGAAACCACCCAGAACCCCAAACCCCCAAACTACCCTTGTTTCCCATTCCATACACATCGTATCAATGACAGACTGTCCTGGGAAGGCTCTAGGAAAGTTACTTAAGAGTTTCATTCATTCCTTTCCTCAAGTTATTCAAGTGCCTCCTAGATGCCCTGCTGAAGATGCAGCTGATGCAGACAGAACCACAATCGGAAGAGTGGAAAAAGTACTTCTTTCCCCACCTCTGATCCTTCCAGGTATAAAAACAATCTGGGTTTGCCCCGGCTTTCTCCTATCTGCCCCTATGCGATAAGAGCTGTTACAAGTAGACAGAAGACGCTCCAGAAGACACATGGCAGCCAGAAGGGATTCTTCTGGGTGTAGGTTGTGAAAAACACAGACCGCCGAGAGACAAATGTAATGAAACTTTTCACTTTAAAAAGCGGGGGTATTACTTCCCATATGAGCGGCCTGAACTTTTTAAATGGCCCCAAAAGTACCGGAGCCCGGACGCAGAATCGTGCGCACCCGCAGGACGCCTCCAAGGCGGACGCACAGCTCACCTTGGCGCCGGTTTCCTCAGTAGACCCGGGATTCCGTATGTTTTACCGGGTCTTCCGGTTCCCGCCGGAAGTTTTTCAAAAGCAGGAAGTTCCGCCCCTTTTCCTCCAGACGAACCTGACAGAGTGGGGCGGAACCAAAGTGCATGGAGGCGGGTCCAAAACACGGAATAGAGGGGCGGAGCTTTGTTTCCCTGGTTCCGGGAGAAGGTGGGGTCTGAGCGGCAGCGAATGCAGCCTCCTCCCGTTTTTGCTTTCCCATTCTTCTCTTGACTTGCTTTACTGTTTTCATCTGTCATTTTAAAGATTCAATCAAGGATAGTTCTTTTCATTGTATCGTTTATTTACAGTGAAAAATGAAAAGCAAGCTTTATTGTCAATGTAATATGTCATTTAACTCTCACTAGGTGATATTAACGTATTTCATTATGCCCTAAACCCTGAAATACGGGTTTTTTTTGCATGAGTCTTGTGAAAATATCCAAATCTTGCCCTCCTCCCTCGTTTCGTTTTTAGATTCTTGGAAAGTGCTGTGACTAAAGTCCTGGTAAATAGTATTTTAGAAGAGTCTTCTTCCACATCAAGCATATCCGTTTCCCTTGCCAGAAAGAACAGAAGTAGCCTCTGCTTTTTTATTTGATCAAATCAAAATATCTTACCACCCCTTCCATGCTCTAGATTCCACTTTTTTTCTCTAAAGACTTGCTTCCCAGAAATTATTTCCTTTTACCTCGAATACATCTCAAAATCAGTTCTTGGTAGAAATGGAAAAAAGACTTGTCATTTTTTTTAGTGTCCTGATTTTTACATTCTAAATTCTAAATTCACAGAAACAGCCAAAGAAATTAAATTGTCAAGTGAGAGAAATAAGGATGTTGTCAGTCTAGGTTAAAGTTTAGCAGATCAAAACGTCATGGACTTGTTTTAGAAGATTCTAAAGAGACACTTTCCACTGTTAATGACTCATTTCCAGGTACTCCTGAGTCCTGAAGAGCCTACCAAGGTACTGATGTGACTCATTCTCATAGGTCTGTAATCCCAGTACTCAAAAGGTTTAGGCAAGAGGATTACCTGAGTTCAAGGCCAGTTTGGGCTGCATAGTGAGTTCAAAGCCAGCCTGAACTGCACAGCAAGACCCTGTCCCAAAAAAGGAAAACAACACAGGACCCATTCTCACCCAAATTGAGTGTACATTTTACTGGATAGTATTTTGTGGTGGGACTCTTTTTAAACTTGGTAAGTCTAACCCTTTATATCTCAAATCATTGGCCATTGAAGATCAGTTTCTGAGACTGTTTAGGACATTTTTCCCTTTTGAGTTTCCACAGGTTTATATTGCCATTTGCAGTTGTTCCAGAAGGTCTGGCATTGTCTGCCACAATCATAGTCTACTCAGCAATTTATAGTCTTGAAAGAATACTGGAGAACACATTACAGTCTTGGGTTATGAGAAGAAAAAACAGGTCATAAAAACCAAAAACGATAATTTACTTTTCACTTCTTTTTCATAACATTGTGCTAGACAAGAGATAGTAAAAGTCAAAATGAATTAATGTTCTACAAGGTCTTTTGACCCTTTATGTCCTGTAGAAACTTACAAACAAAATTGAAAAGTAGATATAGCCACAGGTGTCAGAGATACGAACAGGACAGTTTCAGACTCAGGGGTTGGGTTAAGTAGGTAGTAGCCACACTACACAATGAGGAGGAGAGCAGAGGTTGACCAGCCTACTGTTGGTCTTTGACCAACATCAGGGATATTTTTATTTCACCTGGTAAAGAAAAGAGATTACTAAAGTGAAAAACTTTTTAAGATTTTTGACATCAGACATCTGGGAAAAATAAAGCTTGAAGCAGGAACCTTTAAAATTAAAATATGTAAGAGATGGTGGCCCATAGACAAGTAAGACTGTCCAGAGAACATTTCCCTTGGATTTTGCAAGAGAACCACTCCCACTACAAGCTGTCAAGGGAAATTCATAATCGCTTAAGTATAAACCAGACACCACCACTAAAACTGCTTTGTCTCCCAAGGGCCTTGCCCAATCTGTTGTTTACCTTTGAATTTTAAGTGCTGAATTCCAGGAAATTCGTGGGTTTAGATTCACAGCCGGAAATGATCTGGACATCCACCTTAGACTATGCAAGAAGGTTTAGAAGTAATGAAAACATGTTTGGGATTTTCTTAGAGGCTATTTAATTGCTCCAAAATGTATAGATCTTCCCATGGTATTCACTGGCACATTATCATTTGTATGTTATCTTCTGTGTTTTCAAATCCTTTCCCCATGGATTCTGCCTCTCCATGGAGAAAATGATAATAACAGTAATGACTACATCTTTTGATCACCTATAATGTACCAGGCATTAAATTAATGGTTTTACATGTATTTGTATATTCACATATCAACTAAATGAGATGTTGCTTTTATAAATAGAGAAAAATTAGGTACAGAGAAGTTAAATAATTCATCTGGTTTCACATCAGCCACTAATTGCAGATCTGGGATTCAGGCCCAGTGATCTGCTCCACTCCAAAACCATCATTTTTAAAGACATCAATATAACACCAACTTGAAGCACTTTTTTTTTTCTTTTTCAACAATGGTGGGCCACCCAATACTTTGTATCTGTGAGAACTGTTGAACCTCTATGTACACTAAAAGTAGTGCCCCAACATTTGTAACATAGCAAAGCCATTCTCAGTACTGGCTTCAAATAACAAAAGTTTCACAAGATCAAAAGTTCCTAATATAGTTGCAACTCCTTTGCCCACCAAATTGTAAGCTACTTATATATAAGTACTAGGTCTTATCATTTTTTAATCCTTACCTCTTCCCTACTTCTCCCTCCACCTACACAGTGTCTAATAATGACAAATAGTAGGTACTCACTAAAATATTAGACTATTTCCTGCAGATGAAAACAACACTGAGATCCTATCTCACTCCAAAAAGAATGGCTGCTATCAAGAAATCAACCAATAACAAATGCTGGTGGGGATATGGGGAGATAGGAATCCTTCTCCCTTGTTGGTGGGAGTGCAGACTGGTGCAACCACTGTGGAAATCAACATGAAGATACCTCAAAGAACTAGGATTAGAGGTTCCATTTGACCCAGCTATTCCCCTGCTGGGTGTCTTGCCAAAAGAATTAAAAGAATCATACTGCAGCAATATATGCAAACACATATTTATAGTGGCACAGTTTATAATAGCTAAAACTTGGAAACAGCCCACTTGCCCATCGACTGGAGAATGGATAAAGATTTTTTTTAATTAAATACAGGAAGTGGAAGGAGTTGGGAAAAGGAAAGAAGGGAAAGAAAAAAAATGAGAAAAGAAAAAATTGAAATAAGTTCTTTGAAAATAGGGAGGGGTAGAAGGATTAAAGGGAGTGCAGGAAAATGGGGATAAAATAAGAAGCAAGATATATCATGTAAAGGTATAATTTCCCAGTGATGAATGTCATCATATTGTATGCCTACAATGTACCAGTAAACTTAATTTGAAAAAATATTAGACTATCTTCTAGACTTAAGAATGTCTTAGCATGAAGAAAAATACTTCCTCATACTGCAACAGTAATCTAAAGTTCCTGCCACACAGAAAGTAGATCACTATTTTTTAAATCAACTGTATATTTAGCCAGATGTGGTTGTGCATGCCTGTAATCCCAGCAATCTGAGAGACTGAGGCAGGAGGATTACAAATTCAAGCCCAGCCTGGGCAACTTAGTGCACCTTGTCTCAAAATAGAGATAGAGATATAGAAAGGCTCAGTGTAAAAGCCAAGGGCTCAATCCCCAGTGGGTGCACTTTTGAAAATTCAAACATTTTGTCCCTTACAGTCCCTCATGGGATGATTGTCATTGTGTCCGTATGACAGAGTTAAGTGATACCCGGACAGCTAGGGAAGTATCATTTCTGGGTGTGTCTATAAGGGTGTTTCCAGAAGACATTCGCATTGGAATTTAATAGGCTAAAGAAGACTCTTCCTCATCCTGTGTGGGCAGACACCATCCAATTGGCTGAAGGTCTGGATAGAGGGAGGAAAAAAGGCAGAGTAAAGATAGATTCTCCTGTCTTCTGGTGCTGGAATACCCTTTTCTCTTTCCTTAACATTAGAACCTTGGGTACTCTAGTCTTTGGACTCTGGGACTTGCACCATTGACCCATCCACTTCTCAGGTCTTAGACCTTGGATTCAGAGTTACACCATCAGCTTCCCTGATTGCCTACCTTTCAGATGGCTCATCATAGAGCCTTAGCCTCTATAATTGCAAGAACCAGTTATCCTAATAAATTTCTTCTTGTCTGTTTGTCTGTCTCTCATATTGGTTCTGCTTCTCTGGAGAACCCTGACATAAATATCAATGGTGAGATAATATTTCACATTGGAGAATGCATAACTAAAACTGAACCTTATTTCATAAGTTTGCATATTAGCTCCTGCCTCTCAACTTCTCCCACTGTCAGAAGCTCTCCTTCCTAAACAGTAAAACTCACAGCTTCATTTAGTTTTGCTGAATAATTCAGCCAGAAATTCAAAGATTTTCTGCAAAATCTAATAGGTCAGTAAATGAAGAATAGATTGCCTCTATTTTCCAAATGAGAAGGCAAGGGGTTTCATATTAAGTGTAGTAGATGAAGTTCCCAAACTTGACCTGTCCTATTACTCTTTTAATCTGATTAGAAGAAGCAGCATAATTCCAAAGTACTAGTCTACTGTTGAGGCCATTTTTTCTAGTTTAAGGTAAGTTTATCCATCTTTCCTAGAAAATAAGAGAGATTCAAGGAATTAAAATCCTGACTCTTGATTAAATATTGGATGGATCTTGAAAACGCATAAACCACACCTGAGAAATTTAATTTTATAAATTTCTCAAGGAAGTGGAATGAAAGAGATTGCACATATTTAAATTTATTACATAAAGTAAAATTATGAGACCTACATGTTGAATTGGAATATAACGTCTAAGCTGGGCATGGTGATATACACCCGTAATCCCAGCACTGGGGAGGCTGAGTCAGCCAGGGCTACACAGTGAATTCAAGGCCAGCCTGAACTACATAGTGAGATCCTGTCTCAACCCCCCCAAAAAAATATATATACTCGATTTTAATTTGGAAACTTGAAATTTTTGGTGTATTGTTCCACTTATTTTTATACTCCAAGGTATTTTTGTAATGAATGTGATTAGAAACAAGAACAAGACCCATAAAAAAGCATACATGAATACTTTATTTATTGCATGTTTCACTGTGCCACTTCTTGCCTGGACACAGTCCCTGGCTAAGAGACAGTCAATTGGTTGCATTCAGAGCAGATGTGTTACAATTTTTTTCTGGTAAATTTCTTATTAGTATTGTCCAGAGATTCCCTCAAAAGCTTAACATTTCCATTAAATGGCCTGAACTCCAAGCATGAAAATCTCAAAGACCTCATTTAGATATTAATGATGGTACAACTAAATATTGATGTTGATGGGAAAGTACATTATGGTTGGAATGTAAAATAGTGCAACCACCACGAAAATCAGTGTGGAGATTCCTCAAGAAACTCAAAATAGGAATTCCATTTGACATTCCCAAAAGAGTTAAAATCATCATATTACTGGAATATATGCATACCCATATTTATAGCAGCACAATTTATAACAGATCTTAGAAACAGCACATATGTCCATCAACAGGTGAATGGATAAGGAAATGTGATATTTATACAAAATTGACTTCTACCTTGCCATAAAGAAAGCTAAACCTGAAGTTTTAATAGGTAAATGGATGCAGCTTGAGAACATAAATTTAAGTGAAATAAGACACAGGCTCAAATATCAAATGGTTTCTCTTATATGTGAAACACAAAATATACATACTAAACTAATGAACTAAGATACTAAATACACATACGAAACTAATAAATATACATAATAAACTAAGATACTAAATATATACACTAAACTAATAAATATATAATAATATTATATACATATATACTAATATAGAGCAAAATGGAAGAATGATAAATAGGTAGTAATGAAAAGTTAAAATACATCCCTATATGATGTATGTTGTTTTTTTAAAAAATATTTTAATACATGCTACTTCATTTCATTTATACAACTAGTTTATCTTAGTTCATTGAAAAGAAAGTTTTTTTGTTTTTGTTTGGTTTGGTTTGGTTTTGTACTGGGGATTGAACTTGGGTCCTCATGCTTGCGAGGCAGGTGGAGGAATCACTGAGCTAAATCCCCAGATAGAAAATTTTATATTTTCATCAGTTTCTTTGGAGAATCTTTTTGGTCTATGTCTTGTGCCCTGAGTATCTACTTTGAAGATAATGATTCACAGTAAATTGTTATTCTCCTATTATTTTGTTATAAAATTTTGTTTTATTTTTTCATTGAAAAGCACAAACAACAATTGATTTAAGAAAAACAAAACATAAACAGATGAGGGTGTGGCTGGTTGGTTGCCAAGAAAGATTAAATGGCAGCACAATGGCAACAGACAGAGTACTTTAGACTGGACAAAGGAAGACTTGTCTGGAGACTCTATATATCAAAACCAGATTTTTAGATCTAGGGCCTTTGGTCCATATTCCACCTTAACCAAATGAAACTGTCCTGGAAAATGCTTGCTTGAAAGACTCATCCCAAATTTTAATACTAGACCCTTCACACAGTGACTGGACTTCAAAAACAGTATATATCAAGTCAGCCTATGTCCAAATTTGTGTGTCCTTCTTTAAAGTCAAGTTTATTGAGGTAAAACTCAAAACTTTTTATTTTGATTAAACACCACTGTATAACCACCACCATAATCAACCAAGATACAAAACACTTTCATTACCCTCCAAAATAAAATACTCTTGTTGTCGGTCTCCTCCCCATCACCCAGCCCCTCACAACACCTGACCTACTCTCTCCTTTTCCAGAATGTCAAATGAATTAGACAGTATGTTCCCATTTGTGTCTGGTTCCTTTTTGTTAGTGTAACATACTTGAGATTAACCCATGTCACTACATGTATGAGTAGTTTGTTTCTTTTTGTAGCAAGTTAGCATTTCGTTGACTGGATACACAATTTGTTTACCCACTCGTTTGTTACATTGTTTTCATGTTAGCCTTCATGAATAAGACTGTTATGAACATCCATGTACATGCCAGTTTCTGTGGGGACACATGTTTTCCTTTCTCTTGTGTAAATAAATATCGATATACAGCATTGCTGGCTCATATGAAGTATGTGTGTTAAATTTTACAAAACTACTAAATTGATTTCCAAAGTAACAGGACCATTTTGCATTCCCAATAGCCAATGCATAAGGGTTCAACATGGAGCATATCTTTATCAGAACTTGATGTGCTCAGGGGTTGTTTCAAATTTCTTTTTATTATTCCAGTAGGTATATACAGGTATCTCGTTAGAGTTTTAATTTGCATTTTCCTAATGTCTGGTGATGTTTATTATAAGGTGTTTACTTACCATTGATATATCTTCTCTGGTGAAGTATTTGTTCAAATCTCTTGTCAGTTTTTAGTTGATTTTTTGATTATTAAATTTTAGGAGCTGTCCTCATTGTGAATATCCAAATGTAGCCCAGCTATTCATAGCTCCTGTATATTGTCATAGTGTAGTTTATTAATTGAAAAATAATGAAAATGGCTAATGCTTATAGATTACTTAATGTTTGCAAGATTCTGTAATAAAGAATTCATATACTTTGTAACTTTTTGAAAGTTTTAAATTTTTTTGTTTTTAAAGTAACCTTTTGAGGCAGATATACTTACATCATTTCAAGGTGATGAAACTGAAGCTCAGGAAGTTTAAGTAATTAACCTAGGTTACAGAGTATAAATAAGTAAATGTACCAAAAACTGCGAGAACTAATGGCTACCATGAAGAAATCAAACAATAACAAGTCCTGGGGAGGCTGTGGAAAAGGGGAAACCTTCTACAGGTGGGGATGTAAACTAGTACAACCATTATGGAAATCACTATGGAGATTTCCTAAAAAACTAAAACTGTAAGTTTCATTTGACCAAGTTATCTCCTTCCTAGGTATCTTCCAAAAAGAGTTAAAGACTTAATACTCCAGTAATACATGTACACCCATGTTTGTAACAGTATAATTTGTGAGAGCTAAATCTTGGAAGCAGTCTATATATCCATCTACAAATGACTGGATAAAGAAAGTGTGGTATTTATACACAATAGAGTACTATTCAGCCATCAAGAAGGATAAATTTGTGTCATTTGTAGGAAAATGGATGCGCCTTGAGACCATAATATTGGTTAACTGAAATAAATCAGACATACATGCTTAAATATCATATAACTTCTCTTGTATGAGAGACCCAAATTATAAATAATTTCAAAGGCTAATTTAAAGAACTTGCAGGAAGATTAGTGTAAGAGGTTCAAGCCACCATGGGCTATGTAGTGAGTTCAAGGCCAGGCTGAGCTACATAGTAAGACCCTGTCTCAAAAACAAAACAAAACAAAACCCCAAAAAACAAAAATAAAATTGTATCCAACACATACTTCAATACATATGCATTAGTTATTTCTTGCTGAAAATTATCCCAAAGTATTTTTTGGTACCAGGAACTGAACTCAGGACCTTTCCCCAAAATATTTTTCATATCACCAGTATTTTAAATAATCCGCTGGCTCTTCTGGCAAGTGAAGTAGCTGAGTTGGAGCCCACGGAGTGCCAACATTGAGATAAGAGGGATACATATACAAAGATATGTGAAAAACAATATCCTCAGACTATTTCATAATACAGTAAAAAAATAAATTGATTTTACTTTTTAAATTTAAATTTAAAAATTTAATTTGTTTCAGTACCCAGAATTGAACTCAGGACCTTGTGCTTGCCAGGCAGACACGGTGCCACTGAGCTACATCCCGGCCCTAAAATTTTAATTTAAAAAAATTTTTAATGTAGTAGACTTCTGTAGAAGAAAAATGCTATTAAAATTCTACCAAAAAGTTATACTATATTGACAGTGTCCACTCAATTGAAGGACAAAAAGAGAGCTATACCTGTGAATGCACTGTTCAAATGAACCCCAAAATAAGTCTGAGTCTAATGAAAGGAAGAAATGAAAAGGGCAGACAAAAACAAGGAGGAAGGAGAGGAGGGGGAGAGACGGGAGAAGGAAAAGGAAACTCTGGAGGGGAAGATGAAAAAGGGAGGGAGAGGAGGAGAAGAAAAGGAAACAAAGTGTTCCTCTTTGGTTTTTTAAAAACTCACACAAATTTAGGATCTAGGCAGAGCCTACACGTTCTCTCTGACCATCGTCACAGGTATTTCTGACAGACAACTGAAATCTTAAATCCACGTGAATTTCACAATGAGTCTGGGGAGTTGATGGGGACTGAAACTCTTTCAGCCATAAGCTGCCATGCTCACTTTGTCAAGCCAAGCTCAGTGTACCATTCCTAAAAGTCAACTCGGGGGGATTCTAGGGTTGACTTAAGAAGTGTCATTGCAAGTGGGACCAGGAAGTAAATGTCTGAAAAGTACAAGATATTTTGACGTTATTTAGCTCACCAAGGAAATATCCTATGACTTTTTAAAAAGGTGTTTGAAATAATTAGATTGATGTTGATAGAATTATATTTGTAAATATAATTGATGCTGAAGTGCTGAGAAATTGAATTATTCAAAGAAATAAATTATTCACTTGCTCTTCCTTTTGAACTCTCTTGCTGCTTCTCCTACCTGCTCTAACTCTCCCTTCCATTTTTCTAGTCATAGAGAGCTATTCATGCCTTATATCTTCACCAAAGGATAAGGAGAGGAAACATAAGCATATTAAATATGCTATGATATACTTTGTATCTTACATGTCCCCCAAATATTCATGTGGTAAAGTTCACTCCCAGATGGCACTATGGCGAGATTGTGGGGCCTGATGGGAAGTCATTGGGAGGCATCCTTGAAAAGGACTGCAGGACTCTGCTCTCTTCCTTTCTCCTTTGTTTCTTAGCCATAAGATGAATGGCTTTGTGATGCCACATGTTCCCTCCATAATGTTCTGCCTCACAGAGGCTCAAAAGCAACATGGTCAACCAAATCTAGATTGGACTCTCCAAAACTGTGATCCAAAATAATTCATTTTTTTCTGTATAAGATTATTATCTCATGTATTTATTATAAAGATGGAAAGCGAACTAACACATGCTACTTGTTACTTAGTTTGTGGAAAGACAATTGAAATTTTGATTGTTTTTAAGCATTAGGCAGCTGGGCATGGTGGCACACACCTGTAATCCCAGAACTCAGGAGGCTGAGGTAGAAGAATTGCTGTGAATTCAAGACCAGCCTGGGCTACATAGTGAGTTCCAGGTCAGTCTCAACTATATAGTGAGAACCTGTCTCAAAAATACAAAAAAAAAAAAAAAAAAACAAGAATTAGGCAGGACTTCCACCTATGGTGGAATAAAGAGGTCAGCAAATTCTTTCCCTTATCTCCATAAAAAAAAGAAAGAAAAGTTTTCAAAAAGAATTTGGTAGGGGCAGGAGTCTTAGACAGGGTTTTGCTATGTAGTTCAGGCTGGCCTTGCACTCACAGCAATTTTTCACAGTCATGCACCACCAGACCCAGCCAAAAAAGAATCATTTTAAAGTCCCTTGATATGTATCACAATTTTTTTCTGTTCATCATTTGTCTTTTAACTTTGCTTAAATGAATTGTTGTGATACATGCCCTTTATTGTTTTTTTATTAGTACCTGTTTGCACGTACTGATGATTACATTGGTACAGATACATACATTTTGCTTGTAATGACTTTTTTGTCAGAAATGTTTCATGTTTACATGGATGATCTTTAGGATTTATGTCATAATTTTAAAGAACTTTTTCATCCTGAGAAAAAGTCTCAGTCACTGAAAGACCAATTCACACTGGTCATTATCTTCCTTTAGTTTTATTTTTGGCTTCTTGATGACATTTGGCAAGCTATCTCGAGCTCTAGTGTGAGACTGAGATAATGCTCTCATTCCCTGGTACGATTTGAAAATAAACAAGTCGGAATAACTTTAGTTTCATTAGCAGCATATTTGAAAATTTATCTACTGTTGCCAAGTTCTCTCATTTTGATGTGAGTAGGTATCCCGGGGAAAGCTTCTATGAAATACTGGACACCCTCACCCACCCAGTCAGACTGACTAGAACTGGGTGGGGCCTGGAAATTTGCCTTGAGATCCAGTTCTAGAGGATGGTGATGTGATTGTTTACCAGCTCCGCCCTTGAGTCCTGGTTTGAGGGAGGGCCTTTTTTCTGCTTGCTCAGATTTAGAGTAGGTCTCCTCCCTGGGTAGTATATTA
Organism: Fukomys damarensis; assembly: GCF_012274545.1. Lineage (NCBI taxonomy): Eukaryota > Metazoa > Chordata > Mammalia > Rodentia > Bathyergidae > Fukomys > Fukomys damarensis. The sequence continues at coordinate 24,507,578 of NW_022900914.1, forward strand.
GTTAGAGTAACAATAGGCAATGGATATTGCATTCAAATTAAGATAGACTGGGAGGGTGTGGAGTGGACAAGGGGACTACAGGGAAAGGACAGGGTACTGCTGCAACCCCTGGGCCTAGAAGAGGGTGGGGAAGGGGATGGTTACTGCAGGTGGAGAAAGTCCTATAGAGTTGGCCTCCATAAGGGAGCAGTGAAAAGCCACCCAGAGTCGACTGAGTGGAGAATAAATACCCTCACTTTTTTCCCTTCTCCTGAGTTCCTGCTTGAGATCCTCAGTGGCCAAAATGATCTGATATCTGTCAGGTGGGAGCCCTTGGGGCTGCCCATAAACGTCAGCTCCTAGGGCAGAGCGGAGGGTGGAAACAGGTGACAAGTGTGTCTGGAGGGACACCAAGGATACATGGCAGAAGGTCTGTGGGACAATTGTGCCATGGAGGGCAAAATGTGTGAGAAAGAAAAGCCACAGTGGAACAAGCAAACCAGTGATGCCGGAAAAGGAAATTACAGGAGAGAAAATGGGTAACAATACTTATGATCTGGAATGCAAGTAAGAAAGCCACATTTTCTGTACAGTAGATTGAAGCGTTGTCTCTTCTTTAATTTGGAATGGTACTACATGAAATGTTTTATGTTAGTTGCACATTAAATTTTCAGTCTTGTCGAAAAGGAAGTGTATATAAAATTAGATATGTCTGTCCTAAGTCTAGAAATTTTGTTATATCTATTGTTCCACACAAAAGTTGTTCATTTTACTCCTGGACCTACCTACCCTGCATAGGCTTATTGATAAGAGTGAACTACAAATGCCAGCAGGAATCCATAGTAATCACCCTGGTAATTGCCCTTTTCCATGCCCAACTGGTGTTGGCTTGGAATTGGCCTCTGCCAAGCTTGAAAGCGTTGGCCCTGCAGACATTGCCTTTAGTCTGTAGTAACTTTTTGGTTTATTTTTGAAATAGGCCTGACATCTTAGCTCTGCACTGGTTAGCAGTCCTTCTTTACTACTCAGGATTTCCAGGATTTATTTTACTTCCTTGAGATTCAGTGCTTCGGACTTTGTGTGTGTGTATAACCTTCAGAATGGTCTGAGAAGTAGCTATTTGCATTTCTAAATATCAACAGGAGTGAATCAGCACTGGTGTTTTACCAACGTTTATAACTGCCCGATCCTACTGTCAGGTCACTCTTTGCAGTCACCTCCCGATTCATTTAGCAAACACCATGTATGAACAATTGTGGTAGCTCAGTCACTGCAAAGTGCACCCAGTTACACTGCTTATCTTTTCTTTTTAAGATATTTCTGACCTCATCTTCCTGGGCGCTGTTCATTGGTTCTGTCGGAAGACAGAACTCTAATAAAAGCAGAAGGTCCAATAAGTTTATGAGTTTCCTGATGGAACATTTTTATCAACAGGAAGGTAAAGGAAGCAATGAGAGAAATAGTTATACGGTCTTGAACTTAATTTTAACCATCAAAGATCTGGGTAATGGTTTCTGAGTGCCTGACCCCTCGGAAGAAGGAAGGATACCATCTGGCGCCACGCTGGACTTTGGCTGAAGAGCCGTGTACACAGTGGCCAGTCCTGTCTTCCTGCACCCACCGACCATTACTTCCTGCATAAATCCGTGGTGTCTGAAGGACTGAGTCCTGCTGTACTTTTAAAATTTGAATGTATTATTCAGATATTTTATTAACATGGTTATGTTATTCAACTTGTGAAAGATACACAGGAAAATGCAATAAATTGTCACCGCTGTTTCCCAGCCTCATTCCCCTACCGATAAGCAATCGATTTTACTACTACCTTGGTTCTGATTCTTTGAGATTTAATATTGATGACTTCCCAGAGAAAATGCTATGCATATGCCAAAATGCAAATACTATATATTTAACTTTATTCTTTTTATTGGTACATTTATCACACACATCGAAGACATTTATCATTGGGAATTTGTACATGTACATAACACCTCTCAATTCTTTTCTGTTCCCCCTTCTCCCTTCAATCCTTCTTTCTCTCCCCATTCACACAAGATTTGCTTCCATTTTTCTACTTCCATTCTTTTTTGTCCTTTTCCCTTCCTTCCATTCCCCCTATCCCATCTCTTGTTCCCTTCCCATTTGAACATGTTCTTCCTACTTCCTAGTATCTATCCACCACTGTGCTCATTTACAATTTGGGTTTCTCATACAAGAGAAACAGTATGATATTTAAACTTCTGCGTCCAATTTTTTAATTTAGGATTATGGTCTTAAGGTGCAACCATTTTCCTACAAATGATTGAAATTTATCCTTCTCTATGGCAGAGTAATACTCCATTCTGTATAGATACTACATTTTCTTTATTCATTCATTAGTTGGTGGGCATATGAGCTGTTTCCAAGATTTAGCTATTATAAATTGTGTTGCTATAAACATGAGCGTGCATAGATCACTGCTTTTTTTTTTTTTTTTTTTTTTTTTTTTTT
>NW_022900914.1:24510185-24539885 GCF_012274545.1 Fukomys damarensis
GGGCGGGTGGTGTTCTTTTTTTTTTTTTTTTTTTTTTTTTTTTTTTTTTGGTACCGGGGATTGAACATGGGTCCTCCCACTTGCAAGGCAGGCCACCGAACCACTGAGCTAAATCCCCAGCCCAATCACTGCTTTTAACACTTTCAGAAATATTGGGTCAAATGGAACTTCTAGCTCTAGTTTTTTTTGTTTTATGTTTTGTTTTGAGGAATCCCCATACTGACCTTCACAGTGGTTGTATCAGTTTACACATCCACTAGAAATGGAGAGGGACTATGCCAGCATTTGTTATTGATTGATTTCTTGATGACAGCCATTCTTTCTGGAGTGAAATGGAATCTTACGGTTGTTATAATTTGCAATTCTCAAATGATCAGTGATGTTGACCATTTTTCATATATTTATTTGTGGTTTGTACTTCTTCATCTGAGAAGTGTCTATTCATTTCAGATGTCCAGTTTTAGACATTAAATTGGGAGGGGTCTGTTTATTTTTTTAGATTGAGATGAAGAATTTCTGTTCCAATTTTCTGTAGAGTTTTTATCATGAATGGGTGTTGGATTTTATCAAATGCTTTTTCTGCATCTATTGAGATGATCATGTGGTTTTTGTCTTTGGTTTTGTTCATATGGTATATTACATTTCTTTGATGTGTGTCAGTTGAATTCTACTTAGTCTTAGTGTATAATCTTCTTGGTGATTTGCTGCATCCTGTTTTCCAGTACTTTAATGAGGATTTTTGCTTCTATGTTCATTAAGGAGATTGTCCTGTAGTTCTCTTTCTCGGTTGCATCCTTCTCTGGTTTTGGTATCAGGGTAATGCTTGTTTCCAGAAATGAGTTTCAGAGTGTTGCTTCTCTTTTAATTTCATTAAAAAGTTTGAGGAGTAGTGGCATTAGATTTTCTCTAAAGTATTTGCGGAATTCAGCAGTGAATCCACTAGGACCTGGGCTTTTCTTTGTTGGTAGGTTCTTTCCTTCTTCTTCAATATCATTGACTGCCACTGTGTTATTTAGAATTTTTATATCTTCTTAATTCAGCTTTGGTAATTCATTTGTATCTAGGAATCTGTCTATTTCTTCTGCATTTTCCATCTTATTAGAGCACAAGTTCTCAAAGTAGTTATTGATGATCCAGATTTCTGCAAGATCCATTGTGATTTTGTCCTTTTTACTCCTAATTGTCTAGATTTGGGTCTTTTCTTTCCTTTGTTTCATAGGGTTGGCTAAGGGTTTGTCTGTTTTGTTTAATCTTTCAAAGAACCAACTCTTCAATTTATTGATTCTTTGTATTGTTTTCTTAGTCTCAATTGCATTAATTTCTTCTCTGATCTTTATAATTTCCTTGTACATGCTTTGTATTTAGCTTGCTCTTCTTTTTCTAGAGCCTTAAGATGCAAAATTATGCTATTTATTTGAGCTTGCTCTGTTTTTTTCAGATATGGAAATTCACTGTTATAAATTTCCCTCATAGGACTGCTTTCATTTCATCCCATAAGCTCCAATATATTTTATTGGCATTATTGTTTAATTATAGAAACAGTCTAATTTCTTCTTTAATTTTATCTGTGACCCATTGGTCATTCATGAGTGTTGTTTAATTTTTAATGTGTTTATATAGTTGCTTTTTTGATTCATTTCCAATTTCATTGCACTATGATCTGATAATATGCATGGGATAATTTGAATTCTTTTGCATTTACTTAAGCATGTTCTAAAAGCTAGTATGTTGTCTATTTTGGAGAAAGTCCCAGGTAGCACTAAGAAAAATGTGCATTCTGTTGTTGTTGTGTGGAACATTCTAAAGATATCTACTAAGTCCATTTGTTCAAATGTTCGAATTAGCATTCATGTGTCTTTGCTTTTTTTGTCTAGTTTGTATTTATTTGTGACAGTGGGGTATTGTGGTCCCCTAATACAACTGTATTGGTGCTTATATGATTTTTCATGCCCATTAAAATCTGTTTTATATAGTTTTGTGTGCCAATATATAGCACATATATATTTATGATTGTTATCTCTTCCTTGTGGATTGCTCCCTTAACAAGTATGTAGTGACCATCTTTGTCTCTTCTGATAATTCTTCGCTTGAAATCTACCTTGTAAATGAAATAGCTACCCCTACTTTTTTCCAGGTCCCTGTCACATGCAGTACTGTTTTCTATCTTTTGACTTTAAGTCTATAAATTTCTTTTTGCATTGTGTTTCTTATATGCAAAATATTGTTGAGCCTTGTTTCTTGATACCTTCTGCCAATTTTTTTTATTAGTGAGTGGAGACAATTCACATTGATGGTTTATATCTGATATATATTGATTTATCCTTGTTATATTATTTTCCTGTTGTTCATTCCCTTTCTTTCCCTTATTTTTAATTGTTTGCCTTGACTGATGGATTCATTCTATTGAAATTCATGGAATTGTTGTCTTTTCTTTGAATATCCTTCAGAAATTTTTGGAGTGCTGGTTTGGTAGTCATGAATTTCTTCAGGTGCTCTTTATCATAGATGTATCTAATTTCCTCATCAATTTTGAAAGATAACTTTGTGGGGTCCATCAATCTTGGCTAGAGGTTGTTTTCTTTTAGGGCTTGAAAAACTTTAATCTTTCCTTGACATAAGAGATTGTGTTGAGAATTCTGCTGTAATTCTGATGGGTTTTCCTTTATAGGTGATTTGTTTCTTTTCTCTAACAGCCTTTAATATTCTGTTCTTGTTTTAATTTCCAGAATCTTGACTGTCCTATGCCTTGATGTAGATTTTTTTCTATCATGGCTAATTGGAGTTCTATATGCCTCAATTATCTGTGTCTAATTCTTTTTCCATGCTTGGGAAGTATTCTGCTATTACTTCTGTGAACAGGATTTTTAATGTCCTCTGTGCTATCTTCTGATTTTTCATTGATTCCTGTTTATCTTATGTTATTCTTAGCCAGGTGGGGTGGCTCATACCTGAATTCCAGCACTTGGGAGGCTGAGGCAGGAGGATTGCTGTAAGTTTGAGACCAGCCTGGGCTATGTAGTGAGTTCCAGGTCAGTCTCAACTACATAGTTGTCTCAAAAACCAAAAAAAAAAAGTTTTTTTTTCTTTTCATGATCACTAACTACAAACCTGTTTTCTAGATCTGATAGTCTATCCTCACTTAGGTTGATCCTGCTCCAAATACTTTTTTTTCTTTTCTTGGTACCAGGGGTTGAACTCAGGACCTCGTGCTTGTCAGACTGGCATGGCACCACTGAGCTAAATCTCTGGCCTCTGATGCATATACAAAATTTTACATATAAACAGAATTTTCAATCTTTTGGATATTTATTTGAATCACTTTTATGGAATCCAATTGTTTCCTGTGTTCGGCATTCATGTTTTCTGTCACTGTCCTAAGCTCCTTTATTTTTTATCTATAACTACTCTAAATTCACTATGTACATCACTTCTTTAGTTATCTGTGTAATTACCTCTGTTTTTTTTTTCCTAGAGATTCATTCATCTGCTTTGTTACTTCCACTGCTACCATTTCAGAAAGTTCAGCTGGGTGACTTTTGATCTCTTCCATCACACTGCCGCTGGATTTGCCATGGGTGAGCTGAGCTGGGGGTCTGGAATTGCATCTTGCTTTTGTGTTTTCTCATTTTCTAATTGTAAAATTTCTTTTCTGCATTGATACTTGTAAATTACTTATGGTAGATTGCTTTCCTAGTATTGAGACATCTTTAGGAAAAGAGTACTTTTCAGAGATGTCTTCTGGGCATAGCTGGAGGCACAGGCTTTTGAGTCTGTCACAAGTTCCTGCCTTTTCAATTTATTAGGGTTGACAGGTTACTACCCGTTTGGCCTAACACCCAGTGCTTTGGTACTGTACCATGGTAATGACCCCAGTGTGGCGGCCCAGCCAACACAACACGAACGTACCTGAGTTGGGGAATGAGGATTGAGAAAGGACAGCACACTCAATAGTGTGGAGACAAGAGGTCCCATTTATTTCACAGAAACAGCTCCTTTTAAAGGCAGGCCAACAGGAAGCACCAAACAACTATTAGGGAGGAGATCAGATCTTTGGCTATCCGAGTTCCTCCCATCACAAGGTCAAATTTAACAAAGTCCTTGAGCCGGGCGTGGTGGTGCATGCCCGTAATCCCATAAAACCAGTCTGGATTACACAGTGAGCTCCAGGTCAATCTCATCTGTATAGCTGAGACCCTTGTCTCAGAAAAGCCAAATAGAGTCATAAATTGTGTCAATGCCTCAATGGTAGAAGAAGTTACTTTTCCAATGTCAAATGCCAGCAGGCTCCCACACCCCAGACAATCTTGGCATTGCATACAAGGAAGAACAACTGATCACAACTATGTCACCTTGGCTCAAGTGATACAGTCAGTAATAACAATAACATCAAGCACCATCAAAAAAACGACAAACAGAGGAGAACCACGCCTGCTCGCTACCCAGCCGCCATCGCTCAAGCGCTGGGAAGGTAGCCGCACGGGCGCCCCTGAATGCCCATAAGCTCTCCCCCGCCGCCCGCACACTCAGACCTCCTGACTGTGCAAATCTTTGGACCCACTCTGCAAAGACAGAGGTGGTCATCCCAGCTTTGAACATCTTTAAAGAAAGGGCGTGGGAAACCTGTAATAGAACGTTGCGGAGTTCAACCATTCAGAAGGATGGGGAACTCAGTCTAGGCCTTGCAGCCCGAGGTCAGTCAGCATCATGGGGTTCAGCAATCAGCTAACTGAGATCAGGGGTCTTGCATCCTCGCTCTGTCTGAGCCATTAAATGGTAAATATACTATATTGAAAAGTTTGTTCACTGCAGACATGTTCTGGACTGCTTCTTGATTTCAATTTAATTCAAATGATTTAAGGGTGATAGGCTAGTGACTACCACCAGTGGTCAGTGTCCAAGTTGTGCTTGATCTCAATGTGTTGCTGATTGTATCAGTTGGGGTAAAGCATTGCCGTTGATTTGATGAGCTGTTTTCTCTGATGTTATGAAGATGAGAATGTCTGTGGGTCATTAGAGACACAGAAGCTAGGGTGCAACTATATCAGGAAGATTTGGGTGATAATCCAGAGATTAGACTAAGGACAGTCCGACAACAAAAATTAAAATGAGAAAACACTTAAGCAAGACACAAGGACAGACTTCCAGTTCACCAATGGCAAACAGTAGGGCAAATGAGGATGAAAAGGCCGATAGTGAACCACCAGGACACCCTGAACTCAAAGCACAGGAAGTAACAAAACAGATCAATCAGGCTCTAGAAAAATTCAAAACAGAAATAATTTCCCAGATAACCATAGAGATAGTGAGCAAAATGGAAGTCGTGATTCGAGACTCTAGAGCAGAAACTGACAAAAAAATAGATGAGCTCAGGACCATGATAGAAGCCATGAAGGCCCAGCATAAGAAAGAAATGGAAAAAATAAACGCCCAACATAGGAAAGAAATGGAATCCATAAAACAGATTCAAACAGATATCCAGGAGATTAAACACTCTATTGAAAGTGTACGCAACAGAATAAAAGAATGCGAAGATAGGCTCTCAGATATAGAAGATAAGATTGCAGTCAGTGACCATGAAAAGAGAGGTCTCTTAAAAACAGTAAGAGATCATGAGAAATCGATCCAACAACTCCTAGATGATGCAAAGAAGAATAACATAAGACTGATAGGAATACATGAAGTAGCAGGAGAAAATACAAATGACTTAAAAAAGCTGTTTGCAGAATTAATGACAGAAAACTTCCCAAACAGAGGAGAAGAATTCGACATTCAGATAACTGAGGCATATAGGACCCCAACTAGCTACAATACAAAAAAAACTACTCCTAGACATATAATAATCAAGATCCCAGAAACCCAACAGAAGAACAAAATACTACAAGCAGTAAGAGAAAAGAAACAAATCACATACAAAGGAAAGCCCATCAGAATCACAGCAGACTTTTCAACACAAACCCTTGGGGCAAGGAGAGCCTGGAATGAGATATTTCAAGTACTAAAAGAGAACAACCTCCAACCTAGACTGATGTATCCAGCAAAACTCTCTTTCAAAATGGATGGGGAAATAAGACACTTCCACGACAAAGAACACCTGAGAAACTACATGAATACCAAACCAGCACTACAAGCAATTCTAAACAAGATCCTAGAAAAAGACAATGAAGGCAACAACACCATGAGGCCCAACAGAGCAAATCAAATAGGCAAGGCAAGAAATTAAAAGGAGAAGGTGAAAAAGTAAAAAGAGTCAACAAAAGGCCAATAACATGTCAATAATAAGTCAGTACATATCAGTTATAACCAGCAATGTCAATGGCCTCAACTCACCAATCAAGAGAAATAGACTGGCAAAATGGAATAAGAAGCAAAATCCAATAATATGTTGTATACAAGAAACACACCTAGTGCAAAAAGAAGCCCATAGACTGAAAGTGAAAAGATAGAAAACAATTCTCCATGTGACAGGAGCCCAGAAAAAAACAGGGGTAGCAATCTTATTTGCAGACAAAGTAAATTTCAAACCAAAACTGAATCTAGTATTATTGATGTAGGACAGTACTGTATCATACCTCTATGAATGTAAAATATCTAGTACCTGCTTTATGATACATAGTAGGGACCGTGCTTTATCAGAGCTACATTTAATGATATTACTCTAGAATGTTCTCTTTCCAGATGATGATTAAGAGGCTAATAGAAAAAATGGTGCCAGGTACCACAACAGCAACAGAACTTTGCTGTTGTCTGGATATTATTCTTTTTTTTTTTTTTTTTTTTTTTTAATGGAATGTGCTGAATGTCTATAATTTTGTTCAGATGACTGCAGAACCTGGAAAAGCTGTTGCTGCTATCGATGCATAACATACTATTATTAGTCTATATATACATATATATATACACACACACACACACACACACACACACACACACACACATATATATAAATTGAATTTTAGGAAACTTTAACGGTGCTGCCAACTTTGGAAAAAGTCATCCCAATTTACTGTGTTGACTTGGCATTGTACAGAAATGGACAACCATATTGGTCTAGAAATGTTAATTTTTTTTCCATGTGTACAGGGATAACACATCGTACTAAATATGTAAGGTCATATCTACGTGGGTTTGATTACAGAAACTAATAAAGTATTCTCTAAATAATGAAAAAAGAATAAGACTATAAGAGCGAGAGGCAATTTAAATATGTTCAGGGACCATTTTCATCTCCAGAATTAAGGATTATTTTGATGTTACATCATTGCCTTTTCTGTTTTACTTTCCTTTTTAGTTTTATTGTAGGATTCCTTATTTTTAATGTTCATACAGAGATTTAACTGAAATACCGAATAGTTTCTTTGGTGTGAAAAGCTATAATAGTACACAGGATCCTAATGAGACAATTAATAATGTGAAATAGGAAGTAAAGGGCTAAAGGTGTAAGGAAAGTGGGAAGGGTGGGGGAAGGTAATAAGGGAGAGGAAAAAAATATGAGAAACTGAAAAAATGGAAATAAAGTGTTTGTAAATGGGGAGGGGAGGAGAGGGTGGAGGGAGGGCAGGGACAAGGGGAAAAATGAGAATCAAGACCTATTATGTAAAGGTACAGAATCCCAATGATGAATGTAATTGTGTCGTATACCTAGATTGTACCAATAACCTCAATAAAAGGAAAAAAAAAAGAAAATGACAAACAATGATAACTTAATTTGCCACCTCTAACTATAGGTATGAGATTTATAATGACATAACAAAATCTAAAGCAAATCAGAAAATTATATACAGTAAATATCCACTCACTAGAGCAATTTTACCCTTGGGGAATATTTTTAAAAGGAGTAAGAGGGAAAAATAGAGAAAAGAAGAGAAAGAGATTAGAAGCAAGGCTGAAGGACAAAGGAAGATCACCCAATCTTGAGGAAACTATTGAAGAAGAAAGGAGGGAATGAAGAGGAAAAAAAGAAAAAGAAAAGAAAACAGATAAATGAAAACAAATGTTTACACTCATGAAAAAACAAAAGCAATCAAGACAGAAAGCAAGCAGAGCGAGCGAGCGAGTGAGAGAGAGAGAGAGAGAGATGTGTCTGTAGATATCTGTGGGGTCTACAGTTTTGTGGTAATGTCCACTTCACTGCATGAGTCTACTGTCACTGATAGACAAAGGAGACAGACAGCCCAGATTCATGCTGGACCATCCCAGCAAGCCTGAATTAGGATTAGGGCAGGGTGTTGATTCTGGTGCTTTCTGCTCCACAGAAGTTCAGGCCAGTCTTGGCCTCTGATTGTGGGGTTGAGGCAGTTTTTCAGTCTGCAACACTCTAGGTTTCTCTTGTCAGTGAGACCATCGCTCCCTGACCCTGGTCATTTCCCAGTTTTGCCTCACCTAATCACTTTGAGATTTCAACACTGGAAGCCCTGAGATGAAGTCAACCAACAGGTGTCCTGAATTCCAGGTTCAGTTGGCCCCTCCCTAAAATGGCATCTCGCCAAGTATCCTGTCCAGAGGACACGCAATTGCTTGTAATGGAATCCTCACCAGCTGTTGTAGTGTCCAGCATCCATTGCTCTGTTCCACTGGTGCATTTCCCCCTGGATGGAGGGCTCTATGGTCACCCACTTTCAATGTGTCCCTATAGATTTGACCCTCCTCTCTCATGCCATGTGCCTGGGAGCCAGGGAGAAAGTGCAGATTGCCCCCTCCTTTTTCTGTTTTTGTTTTTTGTTGTTTTGGGGTTTTATTTGGGGGGTACCAGGAATTGAACTCGGGTCCTTGCACTTGCATGGCAGGCCACCGAACCGCTGAGCTAAATCCCTGGCCCCTCCTCCTTTTTCTGAATTGAGGTATATCTTTTCATTTTCTCTGTGGACTCCAATTTTCCCTTCAGATCTTTCCTGGGTCCCTGGGATCCACCTTCCTCCTTTTCTTCCCTAAGCTGTTGCTTTCCAGTGTCTAGATTCTAAATCTTGGAGATATTGCTTTGTTACTGCTTACCACTGTGCCATCTTCCTGAAAGTCTCTGCAAATGATACATTTTATTAAACCTAAGATACCACTGATTACAAATGTACCATTGTTTTCTGGGGGGGTTTTCTCATTGAATTTATTGGTATATTTTAGGTATACAGTACAGTTACATTCATCATTGGGATCTTGTACCTTTTTACATGACAGGTCTTGGTTCTCATTTTTTCCCCTTTCCCCTGTCCTCCTTTCACCCTCTCCTCCCTTCCATATTTACAAATAATTTATACAAATGTACCATTGTTGTGTATTATATTACTGTGAAATAAATTTATAAAAAGCTCTGCCAATTAAGCTAGAATTTGCCATCTATTAAATAATGCATTCTAATTGCAGAAACAAAAAAATGTAAAAATAATTAAATTCCACCTTGAGAATAAAAGTAAATTAATATGTTTTTAAAATGTGAAAATAATCAAGGGTGTGGTCTCCTGTAATCTCAGCACTCTGGGAGGCTAAGGCAAAAAAATCCCAAGTCCAGGTTTAGCCTGGACAACTTAGTGACTTAGCGAGATTTTGTCTCAATGTAAAAAATTAAAAAGGGGCTAGGATGTAGCTCAGTGCAAAGGCCCTGGGTTCGATCTCTAGGAGGGAGGGAAGAAGGCAGGGAGGGAGCCAGAAAGAGAGGGAGGGAGGGGAGAAGGAGGGAAGGGGGAAAACAGAGAAAAAGAAATGAATGAATGAATGAAGGGTAACAGAAGCTGATGCTTGAATATACTGGTACAATTATTGCTGTGAAGGCTTCCCACTTATATGAAAAGAAAGGATGCCTCCTTAGGGACATCTGAAGGCATTTCCCCATGTCATTTGGGATCCAGCTCAATCTGTAGCTCAGAGTGGATCACAGCTGAGCTCTTAAGTAGATATAAAGGGATGTTCTCTCTGCATCACAGTATACGCTGTTAGCGTTGAGGATTTCTGCCCGATGAGGCAACTGCTTTCATTATGGTGGAACCAGGATTTCAACACAGATGCTATCTGCATCTGCACCAGCCTCTAGTTTTCAGTGGGCTTTCACAAACCTCCTCTGGTTTGAGACCAACACTGCAAAGAGATGGCATGGATGACTCAGCTCTTGTGTAGGATGAGGACAGTGAGACTCAGAGCCATTAAGTGAGTCACTCTAAATTATACAGCTGGTGACTGGTTAGGCAGGGTCTTAGAACCTGGATCTTGTCTACGTTCCAAGAAAAGTATAAAACAGGAAAGCTGAGCTGCAGGTAGATGGGACCTGCTGAGGTAGGGGTGACCAACAGAGTCTTTGACAAACTTCAAAGCTAATTAGAGCAAACAAACCAATGAAGAAGAAACTGGCCTTGACCTGTATCCAAGCCCTTTCCCAGTAGCAGCCTTTTTTTTACTACATAAATTTTATTATGTATATTTACTGTATAAATAATATTATATATTACTGTAAAATAATATTTTAAAAGATCATATGAATATGCAGACACATGTCCCACACTAATATAGGATGACTAAACAAGGATATATGGCAAGATATATCCACACATGGATAGAAAAATCTGTTGCAAACTAAAATGTTCTTCCCCAAATTAATATGTACTTTCAATGCTAGACATCCTAAATTCAGAGTATTTATTTCAGCATATGATCATAATTCAAGGATTCTAAAGGCCATATATTGGAGAAATTCTTTTTTTAATCTTTATTAAATTTATTGGTAATATTAAGTATACAACACAGTTGCATTCATCATTGGGATTTTGTACCTATACATAACTTACCAGGTTCTTATTTTTCCCCATTCCCCAGACTTCCCCTCAGTCCCTCCACCCTTCCCTGTTTACAAAAACATTGTTTCCATGTTTTTCCTTTTCACAAATTTTTATTTTCCCCCTACCCCTCCCGCTTTCTCTACTATTTTAGACTTTTCTTCCTATTACACAATATCAATTATACATTTTAGTCCTTATTTACGCTATTACTTTTTCATACCAGAGAAACTATTTGGTATTTACACATGTATAACTTATTAATTTCAAGTAAGAATATGGCCTCACTGTGCATCCACTTAGCTATGAATCTTTCTATTTTCTCATTTTTTTATGCTGAGTAGTATTTCATTTTATTTTTTTTATTTTTATTATTATTTTTTTATTTTTTGGTACCGGGGATTGAACTCAGGTCCTTGTGCTTGCAAGGCAGGCCACCGAACCGCTGAGCTAAATCCCCGGCCCTTTCATTTTATTTTTAATCCAGTCTCCAGTTGATGGGCAATTGGGGTGTTTCCAAGTTTTAGTTATTATAAACTGTGTCACTGTAAACATGGGTGAGCATATATCACCATGGTATGATTCTTTTAACTCTTTTAGGAAGATACCCAGCACAGGAATAGCTGGGTCAAATGGGACTTATAATTCTAGTTGTTTGAGGTATCTCCACATTGATTTCCACAGTGGTTGCACCAGTCTGCACTCCCACCAACAATAGAGCATAGTTCCTATCTCCCCACAACCCTGCCAGCATGTGTTATTGGTTGATTTCTTCATAGCAGCCATTCTTACTGGGGTGAGGTGGAATCTCAGTGCTGTTTTCATCTGCATCACTTGATGACCAGTGATGTTGAACATTTTTTCATATAATTATTTGCTGTTTTTACTTCTTTGTCTAAGAATTGTCTGTTCATTTCTGAGGTCCATTTTTTTAATTGGGTCTTTATATTTGGGGGTGTGATTTCTTTTTAGTTCTTTATATATTCTAGATAGTAGAACTTTGTCTGAGGAACAGCTGGTAAGATTTTTTTTTCCCAAATTGTAGGCTGTCTTTTAGCTTTGCTTGTGATTTCTCTGGCAAGCAGAAGCTTTTTAAAAAGATAAGATCCCCATTGTTGATTCTTTGTGTTAGTTCCCGGGCTCCTGAGGATTGGTTCATAAAGGCTTTTCCTATGCTTATATCTTCAAGAGTTCTATCTAACTTATTTTCCAGCAAGTTTAGTGTTTCTGTTTTAATATTTATATCTTTAATCCACTTGGATTTTAGTTTAGTGCATGGTGAAAGATATGGATCTAGTTTTAATCCTTGACAAATTGAAATCCAGTTTTTCCAAAGGAAAAAAGGGACAAGAAAAAATATGAGAACAGGAAAAAATGGAAACAAGTGTTTATAAATAGGGGAGGGTGGAGGGACTAAAGGGAAGGCAGGGGTATGGGGGGATATGAGAACTAAGATCTGTCATGTGATGGTACCAGAACCCTAGGATGAATGCAACTGTACTGTATCCTTAAAAAGTACCAATAAACTCAATAAAATTTTAAAAAGAAGAAGAAATCCAGATTTTCCAACACCATTTATTTTTTTAAAAAATTTTAATTGAGTTTATTGGTACATTCTAGGTATACAGTACAGTTACATTCATTACTGGGATCTTGTACCTTTGCATGACAGGTCTTGGTTCTCATTTTTTCCCCTTGTCCCTACCCTCCCTTCATGCCCTCCTTCCCTTCCCATTTACAAACACTTTAATTCCATTTTTTCATTTTCGCACATTTTTTCTTTTCCCTTATTCCCCTTCCCCTGTCCTCCCATTTTCCCTACACCTTAAGCCCTTTTCTTCCTATTTCACATTGTTAATTATTCCATTAGGATCTTGAGTACTATTATAGTTTTTCACACCAGAGAAACTATTAGGTATTTACACATGTGTGACTTATTTGTTTCACTTAGGAGTATATCCTCAAAATGTATCCATTTTCCTATGAATGACTCTAATTTCTCATTCTTTATGGCTGAGTAGTATTCCATTTGATAGAAAAACCACATCTTCTTTATCCAATTTCCAGCAGATGGTCAAATGGGCTGTTTCCAAGTTTTAGCTATTACAAACTGTGCTGCTATAAACATAGGTGTGCATATGTCACTGTGATATGATTCTTTTAATTCTTTTGGAAAGATACCCAGCAGAGCTATGGCTGGGTCAAATGGAACCTCTAGTCCCAGCTCTTTGAGGTATCTCCATACTGATTTCCATAGTGGTTGTACCAGTCTGCACTCCCACCAACAATGCAGAAGGGTTCCTTTCTCCCCACAACCCCGCCAACATTTGTTATTGTGTTCTTTCTTGATGGTAGCCATTCTTTGTGGAGTGAGGTGGACTCTCAGTCCAACACCATTTATTAAAGAGGCTATCTTTCCTCCAGTGAGGGTACTTGGCTCCTTTTTCAGAGATGAGGTAGTTGAGTATGTCAGAAGATTTTTTTGCATCTTCTAATCTATTTCACTGATCCTTGGGTTTATTTCTTTGCCAGTATCATGCTGTTTTTATCACAGTGGCTTTGTAGTATAGTTTCAAATTGGGGATTTTGATACCCCCTGCAATGTCTCTGTTGCCTAGAATTGCTTTTGCTATTCTAGGTCTCTTCTGATTCCAAATGAAGTTCTGGATTGTTTTCTCTAGTTCTATGAAATAAACGGTTGGGATTCAATTGGGATTGCATTGAATCTATATAGCAGTTTTGGAAGTATGGCCATTTTCACTATATTGATTCTTCCTACCCAGGAACAAGGGATGTTTTTCCATTTTCTTATATCCTCTTCAATCTCTTTTTTTTTTTTTAGAGTGCTGTAATTTTCGGTGTAGAAGTCTTTTGCTGCCTTTGTTAGACTGATTCTAAGATATTCATTTTTTGGATGTCATTGTGAGACTATTTCCCTAATTCGATCTCAGTGAGACTGTGATTTGTATACAAGAAGGCTATTGAATTTTGAGTATTTCCCTTGTATCCAGCTACTCTACTGAATCTGTCAATTAAGTCTAGAAGTCTTTTGGTGGAGTTCTTTGGGTCTTCTATGTAGAGTATCATATCACTAGCAAATATTGACAGTTTCACTTCTTCCTTTCCTATCTTTATTGCTTTTATTTCTTTCTCTTGTCTAATCACTGTGGCTAATGCTTCCAGAACCATGTTGAACAGAAGTGGTGATAGTTGACATCCTTATCTCATTCCTGATTTTAGCATTAAATTTTTCAGTTTTTGACCATTTAGTATGATGTTTGGCTATTGGCTTTTCATAGATAGCCTTTATCAAGTTGAGATACAGACCATCTGTTCCAATTTTCTGTAGGGTTTTTATCATGTCTTTCTTTCTTTCTTTTTTCTTTTTTTCTTTCTTTCTTTCTTTCTTTCTTTCTTTCTTTCTTTCTTTCTTTCTTTTTCTTTTTTTTTTTTTTTTTGGTACTGGGGATCAAACTCGGGACCTTGTCCTCCCAAGGCAGGTGGCAGAAGCACTGAGCTAAAATCCTGACCCTACCATGCCTTTTTGAACCAAGCTTATTAACAGAAGGAATAAATGCATGCAGAGTTGTTTGGCTTCCAAATTGGACACTTTGATAGTTTCTTTTCTCGGAAAGGGACAATTATTGCCTAAGGAAGTCAGGAGGCAGTGAGAAAGGAAAACATAATTTCCTCAATCTGTGGAATCAGAGAGAGAAACTGGTGAAAACTTTGGTCTAGAACTTTATATTCCTGTGGTTAGCTTTACCTTTGCCTCTGGAAAGCTTAGCTGCTTCTTACTGGGAAATTTGTTAGGATAGGACACAAGGGAGACCCTGTCTTTGTTTCTAGTTATCCTGACCCTAATGTTTCAGGATAATGTGTCCTGCAGGGTGAAGGAGAGTGAGTTAGGACACAGAAGTAGAAAATGAGAGGTAAACAATGATGTCTCCTTTTGCAAATTAATTTTTGGTTCATTCCCTCCTGTACTGGTCTCTAGACTTGGGTGAAATCAAGCTTCAAAGCCCCAGGTAGACAAATACTCTTATTAGTTTTCTGTTTGGAGTGACCTGTGGTCCCAAAGAAATTCATTTATGTCAACACTGCCTCATTCCATTCATAGACTGACCTTTCTACCTTATCAGACAGACAACTTTCATTGGCGAGTGGGTGACTCCTTTTCAGGGACTCTGATGACATTCTTCTGTTGTCTGTGGGGAAAGAGTGATAGACATATGAACCCATACACCCTTTGCCCTCAGCATTGAACCTTTTCCAGCTTCCAAAGGAAGTTAGCCATTCCTCAGGAAGAAAGCATGGGCTTTCAAGCCAAACAAACCACCCTGAATCTATTCTCATCACTTACAAGCTGTATGGTCCTAGGGACATTATGTCCCCTATGAGCCTGTTTCCACATGTATGAACCAGAATACTTCTATTTATTTTATGATATTCTTATGGGAATTGAATGAAATTATGTATATTTTACCCAACATGGGTCCAGTTCATGATACTTGGAGAACTCATATTAGTTTCTTAGTCTCTGACTTCTGTTCCTGCCTCTGCCAGAGTCTCCACCTCTGTCAGTTACCTGGGCAGATTCACCTGAGCAAGTGGGTTTACCAAATGGTCTCTTTTATGGAAACCTAAAGGCTAATGGAGAGACAGCATCTTCTGTGTTATACCTCTAGGAATGAGAAAAATTAGTAACAAACAACGCTGCTGTGTCTGGCTCCCTTAGGTCTAAGGGCAAGCATCTGAAAAACTAATTTCCAAGGCAAAGAGCTACTTCCACAATGATCAGGGAAAAATGTGTGGCTAGTGAACTTAGTTGGTTTTTGACTATGGAGCAAGGCTCAGTTGATTGGACCAAGCAGGGTCAAAGCTAGGACTGATGCAGTTGACTAACAGCAAACTTGTAGAGTCCACGAGCTGTTCTGCCTGACCCAACTTCCCTTTTAGGTGTTTATTTCCATTAAGGATTCAGCAAAGCTCTGTGTTAGTTTCCCATGGATGTGATGACAAATTAGCAAAAAGTGAGAAGGTTTAAAGAAAAAAATTGAAAAGCAGATTCTTTGATAGTTCTGGAGGTGTGCACTCCTGTGCACTCCCCTGGAAACAGTAGGGATTACGCTTCCCTCACCTCTTCCCCCTGCTCATGGCTGTCAGCAATCATTGGATTCCTTCACTTCTGACTTCATAACTCCAATCTCTGCCTCTGACTTCACAGACACTGTCTTCTATTGTTGATGGATGGAAGACACCTCAGCCTCCCTCGTAGCTGGGATCGTAGGTGTGCATCACCACACTGAGCTCCTAATTTTACATACTACTAAGAGATCTTAAAAAATCTTACCAATTCCAGTATGACAGTACTTTCTTATCATGGATTATAAAATGTTAATAGGTGATTCTTTTATTATTTTATTTTATTTTTGGTATGGGGATCAAACTGAAGACCTTGTGCTTGCCAGGCAGGCACAGCATCACTGAGCTACATTCCCAGCCTGCTAATGTGTGATTTTTAAAAAAGATGTATACGTCTCTTAGAATCAGAGAAATAAGGAAAATTCCTATTTTGTTGGTCTATTTTGACAATTAAGAGTTGTTAAATGTTAATGACTGGTATGCTGTTCTCAACCAGTAGTTGTTAGCTATGTGCTGTTGTTGTTGTTGTTGTTCCTATTATTACAAGAAATGAATAGTGGAATTTGTATTGCAGTACAATGTAAAATGTCTCCCCTACCCCACCCTCCATCTGTATGCCCTATTGGCTTTGCTGTTGAATTTTCAAGCTCGGACATGGGCAAACACAGAGAAGAATGAGGGAACCATTTACCACTTCCCAGTTCTTATTGGACAGGAAACACAATGACATGCTAAGTGGGGTGGTGGGGGCTCAGATCTTGCATTGGCATTGCATGCACTATGGTTCTCATGAGGTAAGTGAGGGACAAAGGAACTTGACCTACTTGAGCAGTATGTGCATCAGTTCTCCTGCAGAAATACACAGACAGGAGGTACCGTCCATCAAGGACATGGATTTGGGCCACAGTTCTATGTCTTCTGCTTGCTGACCACAGCACTTTAAGGACGTGGCCCAATGTCCTTTTTGGACTCATTTTCTTCTCTGTGAGACAGAGATAAACAATTACTACTTTCCAACCGTGTGAGGGGAAAGCATAAATCAGGGTTCCTGTTGGACTAAATGGCTGGAAACTCAACCACAGCTACACAAAGAAGTTATTAAGTTATCTTAGTTACTTTTCTCATTGCTCAGACAAAATACCCAACACTCAGAGTTAAAGCAAGAAAGCTTTATTTAGCCCACACTTTGTAGAGGTTTCAGTCCATAATTGGCTGGCTCCAAGGCAGGGTAGCATAGAAGACAGGGCTTGCAGAGGAGAAACAGTCCATGCAGGCAGAAGGTAGCAAAGCAACAAGGGATGACCACAGCTTTTCTATCCCTTATTTATCATCTAGACTACTTAGAACAGGTAGAATTCACACCCTTAATCCTACAGCCCTTGATCCTAGCAATGAACTATGAATCAATTCTAGTGTCATACTCTCTAGATCCAACTATCTCTGAAAAATCCCCACCAATAACCACATGAAGCTTTGGAGGACATCTAGACACAAGCCATAATAGTTATTATTCAAGTTCCTTGAATTTTCCAATGTAGTCCTATATCCTACTGTAGGGAAGAGCAGTGTGTAGGGCAATACCCAGATCAAGTCTTAGAGCCCATGGAAAATCCCTTTGCTCCTTATCCTCCACACCCCAATCCATCATCCAGGAGCTACCTTGGGCAGAAGTAGCTGTCAGTGCTCATGATAAAAGGATTAAGAATGAGGTGTTGGCTCTGGGAGGCTGAAGCAAGAGGATCACATTTAAATCCAGCCTGGGCAATTTAGTGATTTAGAAAGAACCTGTCTCAAAATAAAAATGTAAGAAGACTGAGGATATAGCTCAATGTGAAGGCCTTGGATTTAATCCTTAGTATCACAAAATAAAATAAAATAGAAAGTGTTCTATAGAGAGAGCATTTCCTGAGAACTACTTGTGCCAGGTATTGTCCCTACCCTTAATTCAATACCCCATATCATTCTGTAAGGTGTACAACACTCTGTTACATTTGACTAAATGGAGACTCTTTGAGAGGCAGGTAATATGTCCCAGTCCTAAAGCATAGTCTCAGGGTACCCGAACAGCATTCCTCCTGCACACTGTGCTGTGCTGAGGGACAGGCACTTTGTGCCAGCCATCTGATTACTCAGGTGACAGTGCTGCAGATTCTTCAGGGGAATCACTGGTCAGCTAAGAGCTAAAGATCCTTTATTCTCTTCATTCTTTGATCTAACAAACATTTACAGCAGACCAGTGCTTTATGAACTCAATTCATTCCTGAGGGCTGGTTGTAACTCAAGTTGGTCTATTGCCTTTAAAGACTCTCTCTGTCTCTCTCTCTCCTTCCCTCCCTCCCGTACAACTTTAAGCCACACTTTCTTCCAGGCAGACCTCAGTGTCCTCTGAGAAATATTGGCCCAGGATTTCTCAATGAACCCGTCACAGGAAAGGTTGCTGTAGTTTTCCTTCCAGAACTCTCTAAGGCTTTAATCTGTATCTGAGACCATCTGGAAGCATAAGCAGCCAGCATTCAGATCGTAACTCAGGACTCTGGTAGTAAGTTAAAACTAAAATTCCAGTCGTGATCCCAGTTGTTCTTATGTCAGGCCAGTCTTAACTTGAGGGTCCACTATACTGGGAGCCTAGAAGGTGCTTAGGTTTGCATTTGCAGAATAAAATGATCCAGGTAAGCATCATCTGCCAAAAGTTAACCTGAGACACAGTGAAACCGGTTCAGAGAACCAAAAGAGAGGGAAGGAAGGGGAGAGGTGGGAAGACTACTTGGAACAGAAAATTCTTCAGTGAGGTAGAACATGAGCAATATCTACTCAATTTAGAGAGGGGGTAAAGGTAGTCGTCCCCTCCCATCCCCAAGGGAAGCTTTCAGCAGAGTGCCCTGGTGGCTCTAAGCTCCTCAGGGGGTGTCCTGAATGCCTTTGTTTCCTGTGTGCAGCTCAATGCCCATGGCCTGAATTGTGACTGAATGGGCTTCAGTGGGCTCTTTCTAATGTTTCAGTCCCCAGGCCAGGCTGGCAGTGAGAGGTGGCCAGACTGACCGCACCAGTGGAAGTAGCAGCCTTCGCCTACAGGGCAGTGGCTCCCTTTGGGAGGCTCAGCGACATTCCAGCAAGAATCCCCTCCCCTTTTCTCAAATACAGTGGGCAGACTGGTCAGAGCAGGGATGGCCCTTCCAGAGTCTAGGGAAGTTGGCTCTCCTCTGGGCTCTGATGTACTTGAGCCCTTTACCTTCTCCGAGTTTCAGTTCTCTGACCCATACAACAGATATCGTGACACTCACTCTGCCTTTGAGATTGAGGAGGGAACAATAAAGGAGGAAAGAATGCAAAAGCTGCCTAAAAATAATTCGGTATTACTCCATCTGGAGCTTGTGCTGTGACATGTTCACCAGCCCACACTCCACCACAGCGTCTCCAAGGGCATCTGGAAGAAGGACCTCGATCAGGTTCACTTGTGGGTTCAGAATGGACCCTGCCCACAGGAAACAGCTGACAGCATGGCACACCTCGTACCAGGAGTGGGATCACCTTAGCACTGCAGCTGGCAGGGAGGGAGAGCATGTCCAGCGCAAGTCCAGGACATGGCTCTTCTGTGAACACACTGCTGGTTTCTTATCTGCACTCTCACCTGCACCTGAGTCTCTTTTCACAACTGTAGAGTTTAGGGAGTCTTGTGGGTTTTTTGTTGTTGTTGTTTTTGTGTTTGTTGCATAAGACAGGGAAAGGAAGAAGACAATGAAGAGGGGTTTAAATTTGCACTCAGATTTCACTTTAGGCTCCAGCAAAGGGTAAAGGGATCTAGTTGGAGATACTGCTCTGTGATCACTGCAAGGCCAGGCTCTCTTTTCCTGAACCCACAGCCTCTTTTGTGGGTATATATGGTCATGTGACCAACTCTCAGCCAATGGGATGAAAGTGACTGGTTCCAGAAGTCCTCCCGGTCTTGTTATAATAATTTCT
This sequence comes from Fukomys damarensis, assembly GCF_012274545.1. Lineage (NCBI taxonomy): Eukaryota > Metazoa > Chordata > Mammalia > Rodentia > Bathyergidae > Fukomys > Fukomys damarensis. Next base: position 24,530,045 of record NW_022900914.1, read on the forward strand.
CTTTCTAGATAGCTCCGTTTGCAACAACCCCCAGAGTGACTGTGGAATCCTGGGAAGGATGGGGCCACTCCAACCTTCTCACTCACCCTGTACTGCAGGGTGAGCAGCAAATAAATATCTATCAGGAGTCTATGCCAATCAGTAGAGCCCATGAACCCTGCCACCTCCAGGAAGCCAATCTCTGCCTACCTCTACCTCTACCACCTTTGCCTCTACCAAACACTACCTTACCTTGCTATGCAATCATTTCGTGGGGATATTCCATAAAGGCTAAATTAGGGCTCCTGTCTTTCTTTTCCATTTTGTGCCACGCCTATCGAAGTTCTGGCCCAATAGTCTCTGGGGTAAATCTTACTTTCAGCATCCTGCGCCATCCAAGGGAAGTTTGCCCACCAAGAATGCCTGTTCCTTTTTCCCTGCCTCTGAACTTTTACTTCTCCCCCACACCCTGTCCCCACCTCTCTCCCTGTGGCCACAGGGTTCTAACCCCCCCTTCCTTCAAAGTCATAGCGCCTATAGTCACTGGCTTGACAATTTGTTGAGACAGCCTTTGTGTTATTGTCTTAGCGTGTGACAGCAAAACCATAAACTAGCGATGCATTTAAGAGATGGGAAGGGGGAGAGGAGAACAAGAGAAACCGAAAAGGAGGAGCAAGGAGGTGGGAAAAAAACAGGCAGCGCTCAGCTGTCATGGAAACTAGGAGGAGAACATTCCAAGGGGGAGGTGACTCGGCATGATCCGCCACAGACAGTGGTTAAGTGAGACAGAAACTGCAAAAGAGGGTTCTAGCAGGGTGGGAATGAGACACATACCAGCAAGCCCAGTGGTGTGGAAGGAAAATGGAGCTAGGGAAAGTGAACAAGAAGACTGGGAGGAAGAGGAGAGGGTTGAGTGGCAGCTGGAGCGAAGAATGAGGAGAAGAAAGGTGGAAAATAGTTGTTTGAGGCATTTGAGACTTACCGACAGGAAGGAAAAGGGAAAGGGTTAAAGAAAAGTCAGGAGAGGACCAACAGAACAGAGTTCCGGAGCCCCCTGAACAGAATTCTTCAGTTCAAGAAGTCTAGTTGTTAAATTATAAAAAAGAAGGGCTTGGCAAGTTTTGCACATACTGCCCCCCCCCCCAGTGAACCCACAGCTTTCTTTTTGAGCTACAACCTCAGTTTTTTAATTTCCTATTTTGATGTTTTTTTAATTTTTATTTTTTGGTACCGGGGATGGAGCTCGGGTCCTTGCGCTTGCGAGGCAGGCCACCGAACCGTTGAGCTAAATCCCCGGCCCTTTCCTATTTTGAAACAGGGTCTAAGTCACTAAGTTGCCCAGCCTGGACTTGAAGTTGTGATCTTCCTTCCTCAGCCCCACAGAATGCTGGCATTACAGGCATGGGTCAGCATGCCCAGGTTATGCCTTGTTCGTGATGGGCATGTGGATAAAGCCAGGGGCCCTAGGCTCTGTGACTTCCCTTTGACTTGTCCCTTAGGGACACTTGATAGGACACTGCTAAGCTGTTAGTCCACTGATCCTCTGAAAGCCCTACAAAGCCTTAGTGGTCTCCAATCCAGAGGAAGTGAAGCTTCCAGAGGTGGGTAGGTCACAGGGCTTCATTTGGCTGCCCGACCGCTGCGCTCTGACCTCAAGGCCTCTCGGTGTCTTCCCTGACCCAAGCTCTGGGCCTGCTGCACTGGGGTGGGAGCGGCGGCTCTGGGATCCTCTGGGGCCCCTTCTCTTCTACAAGCCTAGCGGCTGTCACTTGCAAACCCCTCCCAGAGGGACTCTCCCTGCCCCTAAGCAGAAGATACCAGACTGGCTGGACGCCTCTGTCCCAGACCCCAAGCTCTGTCTTCACTTTTGAGTCTCGCGCTGGCTTGGACTGAGGCGACCGGAGGGACAGGGTGCCACAACAAGAAGGATCATTGCCCCCTCCGCCAGAGCTGAGGCAGCGAGGCGGTGAGGCCGGGGAGCGACAGGGCCATTCGTATCCGCCAGGAGGCGCTGTCGGCTCGCGGAGCCGGGCGTGAGCCTACAGCTTCAATCTGGGCTCCGTGCTGGGAAAGCGGGTAGAGACCCACCCATGCCAAGGCATTGCTGGGCCATCGAGGGAGAGAGCGAGAAATGAGAACCGACAGGAGGACCTTTTGTGACACTCTTCTTTCTCAAATGTTTATTGACCAGTTATTAAAACAACAGTCTTTTGTTTTAAAGACATCACCAAAGCTACTTTAAAGAACTCATCAGTATCGTCATCCCCTGGAAACATTATTTTTAATTTAATTTTTCCACATTTTTATTAGTGTATAGCGGCTATACTGGTTGGTGGGTTTCGTTTTGGCAAGTTTGAACGCGCACATAATACTTTGATGGTTTCCCATACCACTCTCCTTCCCCATTTTCTCCATTAGTTTCACATTTTTGGGAGGGAGTGTTGTATGTACAGGGCATTTGGATCATATTTATCCTCCCAAATGATTATCGTATGTCCAAGAGCCTTAAGAGTACCAGGTGACTCACGCTGGGAGTGCAAACTCAAGACCCCTTCGGAAATGACAGAGTTGAGTCTGGTAGGAGAGGAAAAGTGGGGATGAAGGGGTGGGAGAGCTGGCGGGGTGTAAGCTTCGCTGGGGGAGGGATCCCTGGCCCAGGGATTCAGCCTTGGAGGAAGGACCTGCCACCCTGCGTCACAGTATCTGTTGCAACAGAACCTGTGGACGGTTCCACCCCCAGCTTGTCGATCTTTGGGGTTGAGGGGGAGGACTCAACTTTTATTTTGTTGTTGTTGCTGTTGTTGTACTTGGGGGGGGACTTTACTCATAGTACTTTCACAGTTAATTAGAGGGAAGTCTTCTTTAACTTGATTTTCTACATTTGAAAAGTATGTCTCATCTTTGTTCAAATTTCCTTGGCTTTTTCAGTCATCTTGTTTAAAAGCTTTGCTCAAATTTTTGGTAAATGCACTCTGTTTAGCTCTGACAGTGGATTCCATCTCTTTTGTGGCAGCTTCGTTTTGACAAAGCTTCTGCGAGTTTGTCACTAATTTCCATGAGGAACTGATTGTCCATTTTGTAATCTACCCCTCCAGGAATCTTGATTCCATGGAGCTTTAGCTTACTAGGTATAGTCCCCTGCTCAGGGGGCCAGCAGAGTCTTACAGGCGTCATTCACCAGGGTTCAACGCTTCTCTGATGATTTCTTTTCAGTCTGAGGCCTCTGGCTGAAGAAATCTGGGTGGACAAGTTGCTGTAGTTGCTGGTACCTGTGCTGAAGTTTTGTGGTGTCAATTCTGAAGGAATGGTTGTATGTGACCAGCGCCGCCCCCCTTTGCTTGTTGATCTTGAGAGGTAAATTAAAAGTGGAAATGGGTGAGCCCAATGTTCAGAATATGTAGAGACAGACAACCGAGTCTGAACGCGCAGATCACTCATTCTGCTAATTGATCCTATATCCACAGGGCAGCCTGCAGAAGCAGTGTTACATGTGGTACAGGTATCATAAAACTGTATGGTGGAAACACATCAATATAATGACTGGTGCAGGGAGAGAAGATACAAGAATACAGAAGTTGGGGAATGGTAAGTCTTTCTTGTTTTAAAGAATCATTTTGCCTTGTTTTAAAAATTCGTATCATTGAAAACAACTTAAGAACTATATTGATATTGTTGTGCCTCAGAATTATTTTAAGTATATTGTTATAGCTTATGCTATATATTATTAAAAGAATTATTATATTGTACTGGAATAGGGCCAGTTTAATTTGGAATCAATAAATTAAAACAAACCTAGAACTTGTATTTACAGAATTTTTTTAAAAAGTTTTTTTGAGGGCTGGGGATTTAGCTCAATGGCACTGTGCCTGCCTCACAAGCATAAGGTCCTGAGTTCCATCCCTGGTACCACACACACGAACAATTTTCTTTTGAAATGGTTTCGCTGTGTGGTCTGTGCTGGTCTTGAACTCGCCATGTTCTCCAGGGTGGCCTTGAATTGGTAGATATCCTCTTGCCATGGCCTCCTGAGTGCAGAGACGTGCCTGTAACAGGAGGCTGAGGCAGGCAAATCACCATGAGTAAAGGCCAGCCTGGACTGCACAGCAAGACCTTTTCTCAAAAAAAAAAAAAAAAAGGTCTAGACTTCTCATTAGTGTGGGAACTGCTTTATTTTATTTTTCATTTTGGTTGACATTTCCAGGTCTCAAACTCTTCACTTAATAGAAGAATTTAACAGCAATAGCAATACCTCTCAGATCCCACAGAATATAGCAAGCAAGTCTTCTTGGTTTTGTTGCATCCAAATGCCTCTTTAGTTCTGGCTGCCTTGGTTCTCATGTGGCTTTAAGGACCTGCAGGCCTTGAAAGGTTGGGCAATGAAGGCCAGGGTAAAGAAGCTCAGGGGATGTGGGTTTTGATAGATAGTGTGCAGGATTCCCTTCATCTTCTGAAGTCTGCTGTATGTAATGGCATACAGTACCATTCTTACTGAATCTCTACAGCACTTTCTGACTGGACTGGTTATCTGTCATTTGCTGTGTGCCACACCGACTTATCTTTCTTCAATGGTCATTTGAGATTAGTGTCTATGACAGTCTCCAGGGCCACTCACCAAATACAGTAGTCTTGTTTCTGCAGAACATTCCAGCCCTCTTGTGGTTGGCAGAGAGGGGTCACATGACTGGTTCTAGCTGGCAACTAGTGAGCAGCAGAGATACTTAGCACTTCCAGGAGGATTACTAATGGCTTGTGCAAGGCCCTCCTGACATCATTTTGCTCCCTATCATCAGCTGTGTTCCAGATAGGAACACATCTTGGACATAAGAGCAAGACTGCTGCTGATGTAGACTGAGCTCCCTGACTACCTGCTATGTGTGAAAAGAAATTTTTGCTATTTTAATACCTTGGAGTTTGGGGATTGCTTAGTAAAGGAACTTGTCTCTAATAGTTGCTTTGCAGTCACTGCGACAAAAATACCTGACACCCACACTTTAAAGGAGAGGTTTATTGGGCTCACAGTTTTCAGTGGGTTGGCTGGTTCCAAGGCAGAATTGGCAAGATAAAAAGGCATGACAGGGGAAAGGTGTTCATCTTATCACAGCAAGGAAACATGAAGGAGCCGGGGACAGGAATACACCCTTCCAGATCACCTCCAGTGACCACCTCCTAACAGCACATTCAGCCATGAACTCTTCAATGGATTGATCCACTGGTGATTGCGGCACCCCTTGATCAAATCACCCAAAAGCCCCGCCTCTGAACACATGACACTTTGGGGGACATTTTGGATCTAAAGGGTAACAGTGACATAGTCGATTTACTGTATTAATCGATTTATCCTCTTGATTGGTGTAGGAATTATCCAGTGCCTCTCTGTCCTTCGTGGAGCACCTGTCCTGTACATGGAGTTACTTAGTAGATTTCGGACTGATACACATCTATAAAAGTCCCAAGAAACAGTGTAACATTTGAGCCAAAGAAGAGGGTGTACATGGTATTATTTCCCTGTGTGTCCCTGGCTGGCAGTCTAGAGGCCTGCAGAAGCGGGGTCACCAGACCATCTCCTCCCCAAATCCATCTTTCACCTACCCCTGACCCCACTGCCTCCTTGCAGGTGTAACTAAAGCCTGGCCTCTGTGTCACCAGAGAAGAGTTCAGAGCAGAGATAGGGCAGAAATAAGAAGCCCTGGGAGAGTTTGATCCCTGGCACCAAGAAAGAAAAAAAAAAAGAGTCTTAAAGAAGCCATGGTAGGCCAGCCAAAAGTCAGCAGCAGGATGGTGGACCCCGGGGTGAAGTGAGGAGCAGTTTGGGAAGGAGGTGGGCTCAGGGCTGGCAGAGCGCTGCAAGGTTTCTGTGTCATTGTGCTACCACACATTCCGTCCCGCAGCCAGGTGGCTAAATTCTATTCATCGGAGCATGTGAGGAATGTATACTAGCCCCTGTTGGGCAGACCTTGCAGAGCCCCATTAACATTCTATAAATGGCCACGGGGAGCAGAGCAGTGGGGACATGAATATTAACACACCAGCCTGAGGTTCCAACCCAATTCTCTGCTGCCTTTAGCCACGCTAAACCATGTCCACAGACTGTTTCATTTTTGATCAGAGCATAAATCAGACTTGGAACATCTATCTAATACCCTCTTTTGAGATGAGTCTGCTGGGGGAAAGTTACAGAAGAATCTCCATCAGCCACAAAATTGCTTTTTTAAAGTATTAACTCCAGTTACATTGCTGGCCTGCTAGAAGGCTGTGTTTCTCCGGAAAACAGTTCAAAAGCATCTACAGGCCCTAAGAAGCCTCACCTACCAGGTTCTGGGTTCCAATCTATTTCATCTCCTCTATTTCACCTACGGACAAAAGGAGAGTCATGGGTGTTACCTGTGAGTTGTGCACTGTGTTCCCTTTGGGGCCAGTGCCTTTCCCTTCCCTTTCCAGCTCAAAGGCTCTTACAGGTGATGCCTTCCTAAGCTCCCGGGCAAGGATGCTCCTCTCCCTGGGTCTACGCAACATGGATCACTCTGCCCTGGGGGGATGTTTGCTTCTCTGTCACTCCTTTTCCTATGAGCCACAATTTAACTTTGCTTTGTTTGGTCTTGCTAAGTAGTTCAGGCTGACCTTGGACTCTTGGTGATCCTCTTGCCCCTAGCGCTGGGATCGTAGGTGTGCACTGCCACACCTGGTGATCGGCTCCAACTTTAAAAGGAGAAGGGCCTTTTATGAAAAAGTTAATGCTACATGAAGTATGAAGTAAGTCAGATAATAGGAACAACGAGAGACAGGGGCAAAAAAAGCTATTGTAGCCTGTTTCTGCTGTCAGTTTCTAGTTTTATTCCAATGTGGCATGAGAGCTCATTTTGCAGGATTTCCATGTCTTTGGCTACGTCAGGTTTTTATGGTTACTATCAGCATGGTCTATCTTGAATAAAAAGATAAATAAATTCCTAAATCAGGAAGGTCTATGAAGAAAGAGACTAGCCCAGTGATTGCCTAGGTTGAGCGGGGAGGGACTGGGAGATGAGAGCTAGTGGATAGTGTTTGGCTTTGGGATAATAAAACTGATCTAAATATGACTGTAGTCATAGTGGCACAATTCTGTCAATTGGCTAAAATCTACTGAATCATACACTTTAAATTTGTAAGTTGCATTGTATACAAACTTTTGTTCAATAAAGCTGTTACTAAAAAAATGAGGACCCCCCCCATCTTGATCTTCATTACATTCTTTTTTTTTTAAGCTTTAATTGAGTTTATTGGTACATTTTAGGGATACAGTACAGTTACATTCATTGTTGGAATTACATTCTTTTTTTCACTCTTCTCTTGTAGATAATGAAATAACCAGACCATTGTTGGGGGCCAAAGAGCATTTTATTCAACATATACACTCTTTCCTGTACTGTCCTGTCCTTTAGCATCTTACATGGGGGCCAGGAGGAAGCAGGTCCTAATTGCTGATTGGAATGTTACATTCTTCGCCTTCTCCTTGGAAGGACTTGTTTTCTTTTCACATGAAATCTGGAGCAGTGGGTTATTTTAGGCTCACCTCCTCTTCAGGTAAATTTAAGAGGTTTCCAGCATGTCCACACATTTTTCATATGGACAAGTGTAAGAGTAGGAAGACCATAGTTTACTTAGAAATAAGGATATAAGGGCAGAAAGCTATCAAGTTTGCATGCAGATTATCAGCATTCCCCTCCCCACCTCAGCCAACTCAGTATTGGGGATTGAAACCCAAGGCCTTGAAACTGAGCTACATCTCCAGCCTTTTTAAATTTTTTGTTTTGAGATAGGGACTCCTAAATCACTAAATTGTCCACGATTGGCTTAAACTTGTAATCCTCCTGCCTCAGCCTCCCAGAGTGCTGAATTACAGGTGTGGGGGACTCTCTCTCTGTCTCTTTCCTCCCTCCCTCTCTCCCTCCCTCTCTAGACAGGTTGTAGCTATGTATTCCAGGCTGGTCTGGAACTCACGGCTATCCTCCTACCTCAGCCTCCCTAGCTCAAGTGCTGGGATTACAGGCATGTGTCACCATGCCTGGGTATTTCTCTATTTATATGTAAGCATTCATTCAATACAAAGCAGGCATTTTGTTAGGCAAAATCTTTCCATACCCTCATCCTGAAGGACCTGTAATAGAAAGGAGATGGCTGGTGCTCACCTCTTAGAACTGGTCCATTCCCATGCAGGAAGAGGCAGATGCCACCTTTCTAACCTTTATTCAGGGCACAAAGTGTAGGATATCTGTTTTAAGATAATCACTGAGATGGCAAAAGTTTCTATTTAATATATTTGGGGGTCTTGCTGGGGTGAGGAGTGGGTAGGATATGCCAAAAGTTCAGTGTCCTTTATTCTAAATTTTTTTTTTTTTTTTTTTTTTGGTACCAGGGATCGAACTTGGGTTCTTGTGCTTGCAAGGCAGGTCATGGAACTGCTGAGCTAAATCCCTGGACCCTCAGTGTCCTTCATTCTAAAGGTGTTTTCTGTTTAATACACTAGAGAAGGAAGGATTTAGGTCAATGTTTTACAAGCCCCTATATTTGTTTGTGTGTAAAATTTGACCCACCCAAGCAAGTTAGAGATGGCACAGAACACCAAATAGTCAAGGGTCCCAAAGACTTCCTGGATATATTTCCCAACTGGCCTGGAACTAGGTAGGGGAAAGCAAGCAGGGAGTTGTTTGGGTATAAAATGCAATGGGTGCCAATGAACCCAGTAACAGAAATAATATTTAGTGTAGTATTTAACTTTTTAAAATGTTGATATCCTGTCATCATAAAGGTTTACATTTTTTATTTCTAAAACATTGCATTAAAAGCTTCATTTTGATCAATGAATTCAAAGTTTGCATGTTTGTGCAGTACCTCACTCATTGCATTTTAGTACTGCCCCTCTTTCCCAAATGCATTTTCAGACATTCAAGCCCTATGAGTCATTAGCTTCCACTACCTATCCTGGGAAGGGGAAAAAATGTTTAATTAGAATTGAATTATGGTACCACCATACTCTGGAGGCTGAGGCAGTAGTATCCCGGGGAGTTTGAGGCCAACAAGGTCAACCTGAACTACATTGTGAAGCCTTTGCACATGTTCTCTCTCTCTCTCTCTCTTTCTCTCTCTCTCTCACACACACACACACACACACACTCACACACACACACATGCACACGGGGGAAAAAAAGAATTGAATTGTGGAGCTGAGAAGCAAGGGAGAAAAATTCCAGTTATCAAAGAAATCCACGTTAAACAGCAGTGAGATATCCCTGCTTGTGCTCAGTAAACTGATTATTTTAAAGTATCACACCTCCAGTTGGTGGGAGTGGCCATGGAAGGCATACTTTTAAAGACTTTTTACATGTGAAAGATCACAGCTGTCCCCAGGACTACAGTCTGCACCATCTTTACCCAGCTGCCCAAAGTACTGGGCCGGCTCCAAGAAATGCATTAGTTGTAAGCCCCAGGAGAACGACCGAAGGCAGCAACTTCTCCAAGCTCCTCTGGGGCTGGAGGATTTGCCTCAATGGCCTTGGGACTCTTCCGATTATTTTGGGCACCCGTGTGCTGCACCTGATGACCAGTTGTTCCACGGGACTGTCTCCTTCCTCGCCTTTAAACCTTTTAAAGCCAGAGGCAAGGATAATCTTCTAAATTTTGGTCTATACTATTCAAACCCGTCAGATAAAACCACTTAGTTTACCGCGATCCTCACAAACTCGCCGACCTGACTTGGTGCCGGATCGAAAGTGGCGGTTTTCTCTTGCCACAGCCCAGCCCCGGCTCCGGGTCGCCCCTTCCTCACGCGATCCCCGCCCTCCGCGGTTACCCGTCCCCGGCGTGGGGCTGCCCGTCGCCCCGCCCCCTT
>NW_022900914.1:24540003-24540290 GCF_012274545.1 Fukomys damarensis
CCGCTGTCAGCGCGCGGGTGCAAGCCGAGGGCCCCTAGGGGGCGCAGCCGAGGCCCAGCTTCAATTGCGGGAGTCACTCGGTAAAAACAAACCAGACCCACCAGCCGAGCCGGGCCGGGGCTTCACACCGACCTTCCGCCAGTCAACAGGTTCTCGCGGCCAGAGAAGTCCCGGACTCATCCCAGCGGGGAGAACGTCCCCGAAGCAGGGGAACGGCTATAGTCACGTTTAAAACTCCCAGGCGGTGCCCGTCCCTCCTCGGGCCTCCCCCGCCGCGCGGCGCCGAG
>NW_022900914.1:24541335-24584851 GCF_012274545.1 Fukomys damarensis
GGCGGGGCCGACCCGCGTCCCCTCCCCAGGAGGTGCCGGGCGCTGTGGGGAGAGAGCGCTCCAAACGCGGACGTCTCCCGGCTCTCCCCCCTCCCTGCTTTCCGTTAGGAACCCGGCGAGGAAATACCTGCGCTCGCTGAGGATCACTGGCGCCGGGGCGCAGCGCCACAAGGTGTAAGGAGCGACGGGGTGGGGAGAGAGGGGACCCAGGAGTCCCCGAGGCTCGAGTGCCCGCCGTCGGCTCTGCATTCCTGCCCGCGGGGCAGACGGAGTGACCCGGCCCCTGCTCCTCGCCCTGACCATGGTAGTGTTCAATGGCCTTCTTAAGATCAAAATCTGCGAGGCCGTGAGCTTGAAGCCCACAGCCTGGTCGCTGCGCCATGCGGTGGGACCTCGGCCGCAGACTTTCCTTCTCGACCCCTACATCGCTCTCAACGTGGACGACTCTCGCATCGGCCAAACGGCCACCAAACAGAAGACCAACAGCCCGGCCTGGCACGACGAGTTCGTCACCGATGTGTGCAACGGGCGCAAGATCGAGCTGGCTGTCTTTCACGATGCCCCCATCGGCTACGATGACTTCGTGGCCAACTGCACCATCCAGTTCGAGGAGCTGCTGCAGAACGGGAGCCGCCACTTCGAAGACTGGGTGAGTTCGGCTCCTCCCGGTCCCGGTCCGGGCAGCTGGCCCTGGGGCCCCGGGGAAAGACTCGCCGTGCACCGCTTCAGCGTTGGGCATGGATCGTCGCGACTAGGGTGTGTGTGGGTGCGCGTGTGTCTGCCCGTCTGTCTGTATAATCAATTTCTCTGGAGAGGAACGTTTCACGTGGTAGGTGGGGAGAAGTAGGCTTTGGGGTGAGGAAGCTGGAAGGAGGGTACGGCCCTTTGCCCTCTCTGTGCTCTTTTGACAGCGGGTGCTGCAGGGGCTCACAAGCTGGTGGAGCCTCTGGCTGCTGGTGCTGAAGGCTGGCAGGCGACCTGGCGCCTTCCGAAGGCGCGTGGTGGGCTGGCTGTGAGTGACTCAGTGTGAGGCCCTCCGTCCTTGGAGAGGCACGTGGAGTTCAGATTGAAGGGTCCTTGCTCCTGTTGGCTTTGTCCTGTGTCGTCGCTGAGTTGCTTTATTTTTCTCCCGGGCAGAAAGCTTGCCTGTTTCCATTCATCTGCAAGGTAGTTAGCCCATCTTCTGACAGAAAATGTGTTCTTCCCCAGTGGGTCCCATCTAAAGTTTCAGAAACGTCAGTCCATCTCGTTTTGCCCAATTCATTGCCCGTTCACCCAGAACTGTTGTATTTTTACAGTGGTTCCACTTACAGGTATTGGGGAGTCAGTGCTTTGAATCTTAAAGTTACATTGTCTTCCTGTTTTGATTGTCAGGATGATGTGGGGTGAAATACAGTTTCTGAGATTGAGTTAACTAGTAATTGATTACATTGTTAACTGTCAGAGCTGTGGAATTAGGCCTTGTCAACATACTATTAAACAAGTACATTCAACCTTGGCACTTGGACAAGTAGAGAGAAGCAAGCTTTTTTTTTCTTTTATCTCTCCTTGAATGGAAGGTGTTAAATTAGGAAATGAATCTCTGTATTTTCAGGTTTGTTACGTGCTTCTCTCAGAACCAGTGAATAAGCTCAAGATTCTTCCATCGGCACAGGAGCAGAGATATCTGCATCTCACAAAGAGATGTAGAGGAATTGCTTTCTACTGAAAACTAGATAATTTCATGAATATACTAGGAGTCAGAGGTTGCATCTGAACCCCCTTGGCATATCACCTTATGTATTTTTGAAGTACATGGAGTTTTAGGGGGAAAATAATAGTTTTTTTTTTTTTTTTATGCTCCTGCCTGTGATGTAGCTTGCCTGAAACCATGGTTACGGGGCTAAGGGGAAGCTCCAATAAACTACACCAATATAACCCTAGGAGACTTGTGGTTTCCACTTTGGAAAGAAGGCCAACCTTTGTGATGTCCCAAAGAAGTCAGTGCCATCCCACCACCTATCACTGATGTCCCCCTCCTCCGAGTTCCGGCTCATTCCCCATTTCCTTTCTGCATAGGGCCTTTGCTTCTTTGACTTCTGTAAGCAGTGCATGTAGGCTAGGGGGAGTGGGAATGACTAGTTTCAGAACCAGCCGTCAGCGCTGAGAACCTGTGATTTCAAAGTTGTTTTTGTTTTTGAACAGGAAGGGGAAGAGAAAACTTGCCTATGGTGACAAGGAGATGGGGTGTTCCTCATGGTATACAGACAGGACAGCAGTGGCAGAGAGCAGGGAGATGGACACAGCAGGGCTGTGCTTAACCACAGGTGTCAGTTGGAGGGAGTGTGTTGGAGTGGCTCTGGTGACACTAAGTTGGGGTTCAGCCCAAATTCTGGATGCATCAGGCCACCACCCCCTCCCATTAGCACTTCTAGCAGAGCATGCAAATGGGGCTGTCTTGCTTGGGTATCATTCTGTAAGGTTTTCAAGTTCATGATGCATTTGGCCCCAGACTGGATCTTCTGGTGCACAGGCCAGTGTCACAACAAGGACATTAAGTCTCAGAGAAACTAAATGGATACCCAAGATCATATGGCCAGGGAAGCTGGGTTGGAAGTTGGGCTCTCACCTCCAGTTGCCTGTTGCTTGCCTAGCAAGGAATAGCCCATCTGGCCTCCCAGGCTGTTTGTTCTCCTTGCAGATCCATGTGCTGTGTCCCTGACATTTTCATTGTGTGTAGTAACTGAAAGTGCTTTCAAAATCATCATCTCTTTTGCCGTATAGCAAGTGTGAATTAGTTATGCTGGGTATTGGACAGATTAAAAAAACTTGAAATGGAGAAAGCTCGAAGTCATAAGATGAATCAAGTGGCGGACCTTGTTCTGATGGCTCATCTTGGGGTGTTTTCACTAGAGGCTGCTGTAGTTACTCTCTCTCCTCCAGCCTGAACCTGGGGATGTATTGGCAAAGGTGACTGGCCTTGGAGACAGACACAATTGCAAATGGGTTGACTCAGGCCACCTTTCCCGTTCCCATGGCCCAGGGTGCACCCACACAGTCGCATCTTTTGGTAGAATTTCCTGGGCTCAGGCCCATGTGTGAGATGCACCCTTTCTTGGGTGTGACTGGAAGTCTGGCCTGAAGGACGTGTGGGGAGCATCTCATTCAGCCACACTTTGAGTTAATGTGTGTTCATCAAGGGCCTGATTGGGACTCAGATTCCACTAGGGAAGCTTAGCACTGCAGCTAATGTAGATGTAAATAGGCCACAGGTTATATCAGAGGGCTTTCATTTCACTAGGGAAAGGATGCTAAATGGATATATTACCGACACTTAAGTAGCAGTTAGGTTCCAAATAAGTGGTACTGTAAGTAGGTTAAAGAGTTAAGAAAAAGGCAGTGGGCTAGGAGAGCGGAGAGAATCAGGGAGGTCCTAGAATGAGGCATGAACTGGACATAAAAAGGTGGGAAACATTTAAAGAAATATCTACCAGAGGAGACTGTGTGGCTTGCAGGTGCCACTGAAGCAAAAACAGAGGATGCCTATGATCAGAATTGGAAAAATGACAAGCAGGCCTGGGACTGAGGGCACCTGCTAGAGAGACCTGGACAGGACAAGGTTTCCCAAATCTAAGGCTTTTATCTGAGTACTGCCTGTCACATTACTTAATGTTTAAAAAAATCGATTCATTTATTTTCCACTTGGTCTTCTCTTAAGCCCTACCATTCATCATAAAATCAAGGTTTGGATCTTGCAATTATAATTTTTCTTTGTTCACATTAAAATAAATATGACTCTAAAATAAAAAGAAGCTAAATTCATCCCAGGTTCCTCTTACCATCCTTAGTGATGTGGGGCCACACTTTAAAACACTAGAATGGAGTAGGACAAAGTTTGGAAAACTGAGGTGGACTTGAACATGTTTAAAAACCAGGCTGAGGCAATTATTCTTTAGATAATGAGAAAATACTTCAGGTGTGATGACAAATGGCGTTGCTTTAGGGAGAGCTTATTATAAGGAGAAGGAAAGATTTTGCTTGTGCTTGAGGCAGAATCCATTATGGCTCTGGCTAGTTTTTCTCTGAGAATTTGAAATAATTCTAGAGGCAATTACTTTAGATAATGAGAAAATACTTCAGGTGTGATGACAAATGGCGTTGCTTTAGGGAGAGCTTATTATAAGGAGAAGGAAAGATTTTGCTTGTGCTTGAGGCAGAATCCATTATGGCTCTGGCTAGTTTTTCTCTGAGAATTTGAAATAATTCTATTCAGATTTCCGTGCTGAGGATCACTAAGAATCAGTGCGGGGGAGGGTGTTAAAAGTAGAGATCCTCAGCCAGGTGTGGTGGCATGTTTTAATTCTTAAAACAAGGTTTACATAGATAACTGTAAACTAGTACTGTTTTGGGATTCATGTCAGAGAGGCTGAAAGAATGCTGGCGGGGGTGGCATTCATATGGGGAACCAGGGAGAGGGTTTGGAGCTGACTGGCCTCTTCACACTCTGGATTTTGCTCTGTTCTTGCTCAATGATCTATATACTAAGCCCAGTTCTCCTTTGTTTTACTGTTCATCCCTGAAGGCATCTTTGGTTTGTGGCACCCCCTGTATTCTGTGGAAGAGGTGTTTGTTTATCTTTTTGGTACTGGGGATTGAATGCGAGGCCTTCACACTGAGCTCCATCTCCAGCCCTTTTCAGTTTCTATCGATTTGTTTATTTGTTTTTGAGGCAGAGTCTCACTAAGTCCCTGAGTTCCCCAGGCTGGTTGCAAACTTAGTGCTGGCATTACAGGCATGTGGCACCACGCCTGTGCTTGTGATGTAGTGGAACTGACCCAAAGTTGTCCCTAGGGAGGTGGGTCCCCAGAATAGTGAAGGCCTAGCACTGGAATCAGAGTACTTGGGTTTGAATGCCACCTCTGCCACCTGCCACGGTTGTCACCCTTAGGGAGCCACTTAACCTTTCTGAATTTCCTCTGTAGAATGTGAGTGATGCGCTACATGCCTATAACTGGTGTGAGAGCATGGAGCCAGTCCTGGCCCTGAGTAACTGCTCAGGGAATGTTTATATCTGTCATTATTATATCCCTAAACCTGGCAGGGGGACTGTCCTGAGAGGGGGCTCTTTCCCCAGCTGATTATTATACAGGCTCCAGACAAGTCAGATTTTCATTGACCTCAGAATATTTCCCGTGAGTGTGGCAGCTTTATTGGCAGGGCACAGAATACTAGACACGGTTCTGTTTCAGGTTTGCCAAGTAGCCTGTCAGGAAGGCTTCTCTAAGTTTCCTGTGCCTCTGCCTGCTGACGTCAGTGAGGTAGGCCTCTACTCAAGTGAGATAGGCTGCCTAGCTTTGGCACACCAGAGTCACTTGGAGAAATTCTTACACCACTATTCCCTGGCCCTGCTCCTAATTTGTGATTCTGAGGGTCCAAGGTGGAGCCCCGGCTCAAGGGCTGTGGTTACACAGGCCTCCTGCAGAGACTCTTCCTGAGCCTCCCTCTACAGCCATTGCTCGAGGGCATATCTCTGTCTTCCCAGAGGACCTCTAAAGACTCTAGCCTCATTTAAACCGGTGGAAGGTTCTGCACCGAGGAGGGTGTGGAAAGGCTGGGAATGGTCTCTCTCTTCAACGCTTTAGTGGGCACCTACTCCTTAAATTTGTCTCCCAGCAGCTGAGATTCCAGGGGCTACTATCTTTTCTCTATTCTTATAATACTTACCATCTAATTCCCTTGCCCCCCCTTGGTACATATTGTTACCAACCACCTTGATGGTTAGGTTTGGTCCACTGCTATCATAAGGGCTCCTGGTACTGTGGCCCTAGAGTTAAGTGCCCGAAATAGACTCAGGCCTCATGGGCAGTTAAGCCTTGTCTGGGTGTCCTCTTTCTTCTCTTGTTATCTTTGACACCAAGCTAAGTTAGTGAATATTTGAGGCCCTCGGTTTCCTAGCTCCTTGGTGAACCCCTGTCCCTGGGACCGGTGTGTTCTAATTATAGAATTACTTACTGGTGGTGGGACTGAGGCCCTTTAAATCTGTTTATCTGCAAAATGGGAATATTGCTGCTTAGGGTTGTTGTAACAAATAAGAAATCTATGTAGAGCTCTTAGGTAAATCTATGTAAAGGTCTGGCTGTAATACATTTCAGCAACTTTATTAATACTTGAAGGGTTATATGTACAGTATATATTCGGAGATTTAGAATCTTAAACTGAATATATGGTGCAGTGAAAGGTATTTTTCTCCTTTATTTATGAATGTATTCATATGAAAAGTCTTACACGGTTCTATTCGTCAGTTTTTCCATTCCTGGAAAAAAAAAATGCCCGGCACATACAACTAAAAGGAGAAAAGGTTTATTTTGGCTCATGGTCTCAGAGGTTTCAGTTCATGGTCAGCTTCTCCAAGGTAGAAATGGCAATAGCAGGTCAAGGAAGTGAATCCCATGGAAGGCAGGAAACAGAGGGAAAGGGCTGGGGAGAGTCCACTCTTCCAGGTCACACCTCCAGTGACCCAGCTTCTCCAACCAGGCCCCACCTGTTAACGGCACACAGCTGTAAGTTCATCAGTGCATTGATCCACTAGTGATTTTAGCACCCCATGATCCAGTCACCTTCCAAAAGCCCTATCATTGAGCATATGAGCTTTTTGTGGATATTTTACTTTATTTTTATTTACTTTTATACTGGAGATTGAACCCAAGTCCTTTACAAAGAAATCCCCAGCCCATTTCTAATTTTAAACAATTTTTTAAAAAATTGAGACATGCTTGTTTTGGTGGCATGTGCCTGCAATCTCAGCACTCAGGAAGCTGAAGTAAGATCACTGTGAGTTCAAGACCAGCCTGAACTACATAGTGAGACCCTGTCTCAAAAAAAAAAAAGAAAAAAGAAAGGAACAACAACAAAAAACTAAAGCTAAAAGTTTGAGTTAGGATTCGCCAAGTTGCTAAATAGTACAGGCTAGGCTCAAACTTGGAGTCTTTCTGTCTCAGCCTCCCAGAGTGCTAGGATTATAAGCATGTACCCACATACCTGCTTTGGGAGATACTTAAATCTAAATCATAACAATAGACTAAAAATAAATTTAATTTACTTGCACTTAATAACCTCTGACCCAGGGTTTTACTATGTAGTCAGGAGTGGCTTAAAATTGGCCTCAAAATTGCAATCTCCTTACCCCAACCTCCCAAGTGCAAGGGATGAAAGATGTGTACTACCACATCCAGCAGCAAATTGCCTGTTTGATAATAATTGAATTACTTGAAATGAGATTGTTTGGAAGATCTTGGCGTTTTAGCTTTTATGGATAAAAATTATTTACTGAAGCC
Source organism: Fukomys damarensis (assembly GCF_012274545.1). NCBI lineage: Eukaryota > Metazoa > Chordata > Mammalia > Rodentia > Bathyergidae > Fukomys > Fukomys damarensis. The sequence continues at coordinate 24,548,649 of NW_022900914.1, forward strand.
TGTAAGTAATTGGATATAGGAATATGTAGGAAATGGTGTTTTTGGTTTCACTGTAGTAATTTTATCTAGTGTGTCATGGTCTTAAATACATTTTTAATGCTGTTAGCTTTAAATTCTTAATTCTAGCCCATAGCCACCATTGAACTCTAGAGCTCATATATGGGTCTCCCTTTTCATCATCACTGTTTAATTGTAACAAGGGCATCTGCAACTCAATGTCAATATCATATCCCTAATTAAGCTTATCTTTCCTAGACCCAGAAATGGCAACTCCATCCTTGTAGTCCCCCAGGCAGCCCTGAGGAGTCAGTGTTGATGCCCGTCACTTTCACTCACCTTCCTCCAATCTTTTAGCAACATCTTCTGTGTTTGCCTTGGGAACAGATTCCAAATGCAATCAGATTTTCCATACTTGTGCTGATACCACTGTGGCTACTGTCCATTCACACCTGGTTATCTCAGCAGCCTCCTAATTGCTTCCATCTTGTCCAGCTTTCTGAGAAAATTCCTCAGGGGAAAGACTCCCAAGCCCTTACCATAACCTACAGGACCAACCCGGTCAGGTCTCCTGGTCTGACAGATCCCTGCCTCTCACCTGCTGCTTTTCCTGGCTGGCCTCAGGACCCCACTTACCCATCTCCTCCCCTCCCTTCTGCCCCAACCTTTAGGCTTTTCTAGCTCATCTTTCTAAGAATGTTGCTTTCCTTGATAGCCTCATAGCTTCAGGCTTTATTCAAACATTACCTTTTCAGTAAGGCCTTTTCGGCAATCCTGTCTACAACTACCCTCCTCCTGTCCTCCTGGGAATTTCATATGCTCCTTTCCAAGGAAAGGTGCCCCACTTTATCTCTTATCTCTGTCTTATACTACAGATAATTCTTATGAATCTTTATTGTCTGTCTTTTAACATGAGAATATAAGTTCTATAAATCGCTGCTATATTCTTGGCCTCTAAAACAGTGCTTAGCTTATTGTTGAATGAATGAATGAATTTAATTAAACAAATGTGCATTCTCCCAGCACCTACAGTGACCAGGCACCGTGGCAGATATTAGGGGCTTTGGACAATAAAGTTGGGTATGGCATGGTTCCTGCCTCAGAGGGGCCTGAGAGCAGGACACTGGTGAGCAGAGCAGCTTGGTGAGCAGGCGAATGAAATCCTTCAACAAACCTGGATTGAAAGAATTGAGCAAGAGAGGAGGAAGAAAAGAATATTGTACTTTGTGAAAGTCCACGAGATAAAGACATTCTTAGAGAGAATGCACTATTGTTTCCACGTGGCAGTCTGTATCAAGTGGAAGAATCTCTATTAAGTTTGGAGTTTCTAAAAGTAGAAACTGTGTACCTACTGGGTGCCCAGGGCCTGTGCAAGGTGCACTGATGGGGACAGAAACAGCAGGCCAACTTGTCCTCTTTTGCAGAGTTATATTGTCATCAGGGTATATTGTCATCGTACAAAACCTTTTTTTGTATGACAAGAAATGAAATTTTGTACGCCAGCACCTGAACTCACAGAGCTTATGGAAGCATGGCCAGTGAGTTCATTTAGGCTAAGAGAACTCCAGAGCAGGCCTGCGGTATTTTACATAAATAAAAGCTACACTTGGCAAAACATACTTCTCTCCAAGTTCCTCTGGGTGTATATGGGCTTGTTAAGTAATTACAATCTATTATAATGCTAATCAGTGCAGCTGCACCTGTTTGAAATTTAGTTTTCTGGCAAAAACCGTGTGAAGTGGCCAAAAGTCTGTGCTGGGGAAAGCGAGAGGCCAGGCAATACTGTCATTCATTGTAACTCACTAACATCTAAGCAAAATCAAAGCTCCAGAGGGAATATGATTGAACTCTCTAATATTGTGCCTGGGAGGAAGTAGAAAATAAGCCTGTGATCAGCTCCAGGTGCTGAAATGAGGATGTCCACCTTCCCACTCTCCTCCCTGTCCTGCCCCTCACCCTGAAATCTCCGAGAGGTGGCTTAGTGAAAAGTCACCTTTCTATGCCAGTGAGGAGTGCATTGACTGAGCTCCTGAACCCAAGAGATAGATGAGACTAGAAAAGTAACAAATTCGAGAAGAGGTTGGAAAAGTCATGGTAGGTGAGTCTAAAATTAATTATTGAGGAAGAAAATAGGCTTTGACTTTGCCTAAGACCTTCCTGTATGGATTTGTAGCATCTCATAGTGCAGGGGTGTTTGCCCTGGGTAGATGGAAGTCTCCTGTGAGCTGGAACTCATTCCTTTTTGCTCCAAGCTCTCCAGTCTGACAGTGAGCTTCTCAGGAAGTCCCTGAAACCCACTTAAGTGCAGGCTGGTTGAATAAAAGCCTGCCTCTCCAGGTCTGTCTTGCAAAAACTCAAATCAGCAATAGTCTTTCATCTAACTTAGCTTGAGCTCTTAGAAGTTTATTGTCTGGTACAGAAGGAAGATGGTGGCCTCACCAAAGATTCTAAGCAATGGTCAGAGTGGTGAATTCACCCATTGTCTGGCTATCCTTTCACCCACTCAGCAGATATGTAGCGAATACCTTCTATGCCAGGCACCATGTCATGTAGGGGGCCACAGTCTTGTGGGAGACACAACATTAATCAAGGAATAACGTAAACAGGCTGGTATATAAAGTTAGAACTAAGAGCTCATTGCAATTTCTTTCAAAGCCTGGAGATTCCTGAAACTGGCTGCTTCAATGTTGGGTTGGCTGAAACTTTTTCCTTTCCTTGGGAATTTTATTTTATTTTTTAAATTTTTTTTGCTAATTGAGTTTATTTTGGTACATTTTAGGTATACAGTACAGTTACATTCCTTACTGGGATCTTGTACCTTTACATGACAGGTCTTGGTTCTCATTTTCCTGCGAATTTTATATTTTATAGCTGAAACTTTTTCCTTTCCTTGGGAATTTTATTTTATTTTTTAAATTTTTTTTGCTAATTGAGTTTATTTTGGTACATTTTAGGTATACAGTACAGTTACATTCCTTACTGGGATCTTGTACCTTTACATGACAGGTCTTGGTTCTCATTTTCCTGCGAATTTTATTGAATGGGAGAATTGAGTGGTTTCTATCAGTCAGTGGTGTCCAGTCTCACAATGCACATCTGTAAAGTTAAGGAGTTAGCGTAGTCCAGATGTCGTTAGGCCCCTGTTAACGATTCGGATTAAGCTCTGCACCTCACATTTTGGGCCTTGACTATGCTCAGTTTAACATTTGATGCTAATTTGTCTCTCTTGTTTTCCCTGAAGCTGTCTTGTCTTCCCTGCAAAACTGCCAGCTTCTGGTTTTCTCCCTGCTCCTTGTCCTTCTGTGTTGTTGTAGTCGAAGCCACAAAGCTATTTTTGATAGCTTGCTTCTTTACCTAGTGTTCAAGGCCCACAAGAAGTAAGTTTATTTTAAAAATAGAATCCTCTTTCTGTGTCATTGAGCCATCACGAAGAGTCAAAAGACAAGCAAGCAAGTAAGCAAGCAGGGAGGGTTTCTCAGATGCAAGATTTCTGAGTCTTGTCTCCCTGCCTTTTGCTCTGATGGTTATCTCAGCATTTGAGGTAGCAGAGGGAACCGGCAGTCAGTCATCCAGCATGGAGCAGATAATCCACCAGCGTTTGCCACTGTCTTTCAAGGGGCAGGGGCCCTGTGACATTCTCAGGTCTCTGAGATCAACCTGGGTAAGAAGTGTTAGAGTCAGGTGCCCATTAGTGTATTGGAGACTTCATCCCAGTCCACGGCACAGGGAATCACACACGTCTAGGTAGCCGGCCACTGCCCAGATGCATTTCATCATGGAACATTCTTGTTTGTGAAACATCAAGAGTGAGTGTTTTGTGGACGTATTTTGAAAAAAGCAAAACCAGTATAATTAAATAAAAGAATAAATGATCTTTCCTTAAGTGGGTCACTTGGGAGATCTAGATTAACACCCTTTTATGAAACTGAATTTGAAGAACTGTGGGAATTGAGAGGAGATGGATTAATTTGGGTTCTGCTATTTAGCAGGGTCTTTTTGGGAAGAGTTTTGAGCCAGGCTTTGAAGAAATGCAATCTGAAAAAGGGAGCCCCTCTAAATCAGAAGAAGAATATAAAAAATATTGTGTGTGTGTGTGTGTGTGTGTGTGTGTGGTGTGTTTCGAGACAGGGTTTTACAATGTAGTTCAGGCTTCCCTTGAACTCACTGTCTAGCCCAGGCTGTCCTCCAATTTGTGGTGATCCTTCTGCCCCAGTCTCCCCAGGGCTGACCTCATAATGCAAGATGATAGAAACCAGTTGTCTAGCCAGGGGTGATGGTACACACCTGAAATCCCAGCACTTTTTAGGCCAAGGCAGGAGGATCACTGCGAGTTTGAGACCAGCTTAGGCTGTATAGCGAGGTACTGTAAAAAAACCAAACCAAACCAAACCAGACCAAAACACAACATAAAAGCCCACATAATAACTTTATTACAACAATAACAACAACAAACCCACCCCCCAAAAGCTATGCATAGATATTTAGCCATTGATCTAGCCATCCATCTAGTAAGCCTACCACCTAGCCAACAAATATATGTTCAACAAATATATATATTGACTTTCTGTGCTTGAGAAGCTTTTCTTGGAGCAAAGTTATGAATAAAATCACTCATACTAAAATCTTAGTTATTAAGAAATCTAACCTCAGGGCTGACCTCAAACTTGTATGCTGCATTCCCAGTGAATTTTCTTTTTTCTTGTCTTTTCTTTCCTTTTTTTGTGGGGGGAGACAGGTTGTTGCTATGTAGTACAAGCTGGCCTTGAACTGACTATGTAGCTCAGGCTGGCCTCAGACTTGAAGCAATCCTCCTGTCTCAGCCTTCCCTGTGCTTGGATTACAGGTGTGCACCACCATATCCAATGTGAACTTTGCTTTCTTTCTTGATAGGCCTAATAGGGATGTAGTACATCCTTTATGTAATGAAGGGTGGTTTGTCCAAGTTTATGAATCTGAGAAGAGTAGTGTTGGCTTTGGATTTCATTAGTCTTGGTTTTGAATTCTAGTTTTGCAAGTTTTGACTGCATACTATTGGGCAGTTATAGAGTTATTATAATATTAGAAAAAATGTGAAGGGCCTGCCTTATAGGAAGTTCTCAAAAAATGGTAAATAGAGCCAGATACAGTAACACACACCTCCCAGAATTCTTGAGAGGCTGAAGCAAGAAGATCACAAGTTGAAACCCAGCCTGTACAACTTAGTGACTTAGCAAGATCTTGTCTCAAAATAAAAACTAAAAAAGGATAGGGATGCAGCTCAGGGCAAAGGTCCTAGGTTCAATTCCTGGTACCATAATAAAACAAAACAAAAACACTAAATTTTGTAGTCATTACCCATGATTAATATTTGTTCCTATATTCAGATAAAATTGTGCTTTGATCTGAAGGTTTGATAGTTATAACCAACCGAAGAATTGCCAACAAAGCTTTTCTAGTCTCCTCTACACGGTCTCAGAAACGAGCTGGCCTGGGGTTTGAGTTTGCTGACTTCCAGGTATTGCTGAAGTAGACTTGCACATTGGCCCCTGTTAGGTAGCCCAGGGTGGGAGGTGAGGGCCAATGGATTACCTGCCCCAGGGCTTGCCTAGTCCAGGGCTGGCCTTCCCTAGTGCATTTCTTCCCTTGCAAACTTGTGGGTCTGGTGAAGTAACTGAGGTTTGAGGCATCTTTACAGCCCATTTTGCTGTGGTCCATGTGTGTGTCCCATTTTTTTGGCCAGAGCATCGACTTCCTTGTCCTACTGTGTGTCTCTTGCATAAGCCCAACTTTTAGTGCCGTGCATAGCTGTTGTTCTGTAGTCCTGGCCCAAACATGGACAGTGCATGGTAATGAACAAGACTTTGCTTTCGACAGTGTCAGAATTGCTAAGGGCGTGGAGAGCTGAAGAATAGCCCAGCTTTTGAAAAGATTAGTGTAGTCTCCTAAGGAGCCATGCATTACTTGTTAATTGTCTGTTAAGCCTCTTGATCTTTAAGCTCAGATTTCATTTTAGGTGATACATATTTAAGGAACAAAAATAAACATAGCAAATAGCTCTTCTGACTTCCAGTGAGGATCAGTTTTCAGAAACTGCTTTTGCTTCTCCTCTTCGGCTAAGTTAAGTCTTTTCTGCCTTCAAAATCTTCACAGTTCACCCAGGGACAGGTGGCCTGGCCCTTCTGTTCTGTAGCACTGTGACTGAGAAGATTTCACCTAACCTCCCCAAACTTGTGTTTCCTAATTTATGAAAAGGGTTAATGACAGTCGTCCTTCTTGGCCTGCAGAGTTGCTGTGAGGAGGGAGATAAATGTAGATGAAAGTGCTTGAACACTAACCATCATCTCTGGACCCTGTTGATGACACCCTGAGATGTCACAGAGGTCCCAAACCATTTTTTTTTTTTTTTTGAGACAAGGTCTCCTTATGTAGTGCAAGCTGGCCTTGAACTCACTATGTGGCGAAGGTTGTTCTTGAACTTCTGAAGATCCTTCTGCCCCAGCCTCATGAGTGCTGACATTACAGGCTTGTGCCACCACGGCCATATCTTGAAGTAGATTTTAAAAATAAAAACAACAGCAAAACTGTGGCTTTGTTGGTAGCGTAGCTCCTTTGATTATGCCTTTGCCGCTCTCCGACAGCTCTCTTGTTTCTCTTCCAGGTGCCCCGGGCCCAGAGTTGCCTGATAAAATACAGGATAGCCAGGCGTGGTGGCACACGCCTGTAATCCCAGCACTGGAGAGGATGAGGCAGGAGGATTGCTGTGAGTTCAAGACCAGCCTGGGCTACATAGTGAGTTCCAAGTCAGTCTCAACTACATAGTGAGACCCTGTCTCAAAAAAGCAAAAAAAACAAAAAAAACAAAAAACCAACAGGATACCCAGTTAAACTGAATTTTTGATAACGAGTGAACACTTTTCCTTCTCTCTCTCCCTGCCTTCCTTCCTATCTTTTTCTTCTCCTCCTCCTCTTCTTTTCAAGAAAAAAAAAGCTATTAATGCTTTGATTATTATGTAGGATATACTTCTACTAAAAAGGTATTTATCTGAAATTCAGATTTAACTGAGAGGCCTCTATTTTTATTTTCTAAATCTGCTGACCTGGGCCTCTCTCTTTTCCCTACTTCCCTGACAGTGAAACTCAATCAGGAATGGATCTGCTGTACCTTGTCCTTCTGAGAGCCTCTTGTTCAAATAATTCCAGCATTCACCATAAGTAGAGAACTTTTTATTTTTATACAACTGGGGATTGAACTGCCTTTGCACTGAGCTGCATCCCCAGCTCTTTTTGATTTTGTTTTTAAATCGCATTGTGAGACAGAGTCTCACTATGTTGCCCAGGCTGGCCTCAAACTTGGAATTCTCCTGCTTCAGCCTCCCAAGTAGCTTGGATTACAGGTATGTGTTATACCTGCGGAGAACGCGTTTTTTGATCAGTGATCCTTCCCATGAGCCCCTCACATCACAGAGGGGTCGTAAGCCTTGGCATTGGGAGTTCAGTTCATCCTGTGAGCCTGTCTTGTGCCACAGAACCACTTCTGTTCCCAGGGTGACTGTGTGGGCTATTCTGGCAGGTGTGCAATCCTTGACCGTGACTCCCTCACTAGTTTAAAACATACTTTCTTCATTTTATCTATTCGTTATTGTTATTTATTTATTTATTGAGATGGGGCCTTGCTATGTAGTTCAGGCTGGTCTCGAACTTGTGGAGATCCCTCTACCTGAGTGCTGGGATTGATTTACTTCATTTTAGAAAAGAGTGTCATATTTTTAAGCTCCTGGGCTCTGAGTACTCAGTCATGGCGACAGCTGCAGGGTGGTTTTCCCGTCTTTATTGGTCTGCTCCCCTGGAGTCCAGAGATCCGTGTCAAAGCTATATCAGGGTTGTGACAGTCAGTACCCTTGAGGCACACAGAGCCTCGGTTGTCTTCTACCAGCCCAGCAGCTGTGAGACAGGGTCCAGCCTCCTCTTCCTGGCAAGGGCATCCCTCATCTTCGGGGCAGTGAGCCTCCTCTGCGGGCTGGTTCCCATGGTCCGTATCTTTCCTTCCATGTGCTCTGCTCTCTGATGCCCCCTGGAATGCTCTGGCTCCTGGCTCCTCTCGGGATCGCCCTCCTCTTTGACTGTCATACCCAGCGTGCCCTGGGCTACAGCTCCCTTGGCCCCTGGAATCCCGGGAATGGTTACTGCTTGTGCCCGCCTCCCTTTACAACCTCTGATGTCTGGTGTTTATGATCTGGTGCTTCCTGTCTGTTCTCAGCAGAGTCCAGAAGGTCCTGGAGAGTAAAAGCTCTTGCCTTTCGGTGCTAACCCTGAGCATATTGCTTTCTACATAATAGATGCTGGGCTGGTTAAATAAAATTTTAACATTAAATTATAACAATATTGATCTAAATAGTAGATACTCTTTAGATATTTGTGCTGGAGTGTTCTTCCTTCCATAACAAATTAAAACATCATGTTTTAAAAAAAACACTTATGTGTATGTGCACACAAATGCCTGTGTGTACTTTACAAGTGGAAAAGGGAAAATGCTGATATGTAGGAAGATTTTTATTTTTTACTCATATTCTCACATTACTTTTTAAAATTAAAAACTTTATTTTTTGCTTGTGGTCCTGAGGCTCAGACGCAGGGCTTTACACATGTTCTGGCTTGTGTCTAGATGTCTCCCCCAAAGTCTCATGCTGTCATAAGTGGTGCTTTTCAGATGTGGCTGGATCTAGGGTGTATGATGCTGAGATTAAGGATGTGATGCTGGGATCCAGAGTGTGATGGTGGAATTGATTCTTGGGGTACTGCTAGGATTACGGTTGCCCACCCTGGGTGTGACTGCTTCCTGCCCTTTGGATAGAATGTAAGGGACAGAAACAAGGCTGCTGTGGTTACTTGTCACTTGCTGCTTGCTGCTTTTGCTGCCTTCTGCCTGCTGTGAACTGTTTCTCCTCTGGGATGTTCCTCTGCCCTGCCACCCTGCCTTGGAGCCAGCTGATTATGGACTGAAACCTCTCTAAACTGTGAGCCAAAATAAACCTTTCCTCCTTTGACTTTGAGTGTCAGGTACTTTGTCTCAGCAAGAAGAAAAGTAACTATGGCACCCATGCTAAGCAAACACTTGCACCCAAGACTAAAAATTTTTAATTAGTTGATTAATTTGTTGTTGTTGTTATTATTATTATTGTTATTTTTTGAGATAGGGTCTCACTCTGTTAATAAATTACCCAGGCTGTCCCAGTGCTTGTGATCCTCCTGTCTCAGCCTTCCAAAAATCTGGGGTTATAGGCATATGCTATCATGTCCAGCTATCAAATATATTTTTTAAAACATTATTATGTTTATAGAAAAACTGAGCAGAAGGTAGAGTTTCTATATATCCTCTCACCTCCACACAGTTTTCCTTATATGTATAATTATATGTATAATAGAAAAAAAATCAAAAGTGTAGAAGAATGCTGCATGCAGACATTGAAACAGGTGGGATGCTGGTTAGGTGCAAGGGCTTGTGTTAAAGGGACCTGGGTTCTAATCCTGGTTCCCCCGAATGGTTAAGTGGTCAAGTACAAGGGAAGGAATGGGTTCTGATCCTTTTGCGTGCCCTGAACTGGTCATATGATTTTGGGCATATTGTGTCACCTCTGGGCCTTCATTTCTTTTATCTGTAAAACAAAGGCAGTAAGATTTAACTAATTATGTATATGGCAATAAATAATGTAATGCATATACAAAAGTACTTGTCACATGATAAACACGCAGAAGTTAGTTAATATAATTCTATTGTAAAAAATAAATTGTGGGGCTGGGGACTTAGCTCAGTGGTTCCACCGCCTGACTCACAAGCGCAGGGCCTGAGTTCAATCCCTGGTACCAAAAAACAAACAAACAACAACAAAAAAAATTGTGGCTTATGTGGCTTGAGACTGATTATGTTGTTAAAGAGTCTATTTGATTTAATTCTATGTATCTGAGGGGGGCTTAGGGTTACGGGTTGCTTTTCATTGAGGGTCATGTCTTAGACAGATGGTAGTTCTCATTATAATGAGTTACGTAGGAAATGGCTGTGGTTTGCCAAGTTTGTATTTGCTTCCCGCTTTCAAGCATTTGTAGGCCTGTGTATATTCAGAGCGCTGCATTCACGGTTTGCTTGTTTATTTTTCACCAGCTCCACTCTACCACTAATGAGCTGTGTGACCTTGGGGAAGAAATGTAACCTCTCTGATCTTCAGTTCCTTCAACTGTAAAATGATCCTGTTGGCTCTGCTTAGCTCATTGGGTTGTGAGACTTGTTTCATATGCCTCTGACAAGTGAAAATGCCACACACACACACACACACACACACACACACACGGAGGGTGGGGGCTGTCATTTTCATCCAAAATATACATAGGAGAGCATTGAATACTAGAGGCTAGAGAGGGACTCAGACCTTGTCTTTCCAGGTCCCTGATAAGACTGAGCAGCGTTTGGGTTTTTAGCCCACCAGCCTCACTCTTTCATGTTGTTAGTCTGAAGGTTTCCAGTTTGTGTCTAGATAGCAGGCTTCTTGACGTCCACCCCCCACACAGAGGGCATGGCTTTCTCCCTGCTTCCTTATCCCTACTTGACTTTTTAAATTTTTCTTTATCACTGCTTATCATATGACTTTGCACAGAGACCTGCAAAGCCAACTATTTTAAGGGGAAAAAAGGGAGGAAGACAGATAAGACAGTGATTCAGAAACAAGCAGGAAAGTGGAGTCATGTGGCTGCCCCTGGGGGGTGGGATTCACAGCGGTGTCTTAGGCTGAGGAAGCCTCCGTAGTGCCTGCAGAGCAAAGGAGGCCCATCAGGAATGGGCTCGAAGGGACTGATGGGGCAGCCCTGGCATGTCCCACTTGTGCCTGGCCCCTCTGGTGCCATCCTGCAGGGAGGCTGGACCCTGCTGTGCACCTGCTAGCGTGCTGGGTACACTGGGGGCTCCAGAGGTGAGGGTGTATGGAAAAGGGAGGACTGTGTCCCATTGAAATGTCTGATTGCAGAAAGGAAGCTGGCCCTGGCCTGCCCCATTGGCAGAAGGATAAATTAAAAGCACTTTCTTTTTTTTTTTTTTTTTTTAAAGTAACCTGGCAGTAGTATCTGAAATCATCAAAATATGTATAATAACCCAGCTGGGTGTGGTGATGTGCACCTGTTACCCTAGCACTCAGGAGGCTGAGGCAGGAGGATTGAGGGTTCAAGGCCAGCCTGGGCTATATAGTGATTTCAAGCCAGACTACATATAAAATCCTGACAAAGAAAGTAGTATATAATGAAGGTGATCAATTTCATTTTTAGCATCAGTTGTGTGTGTGTGTGTGTCTGTGTTTGAATGTGTAATAAATTGATAGTATTTAAACTTGGGATGTACATGGTTTGTCTCTGTTCGTTGAAGAGGAGGCTTTGTGGAGGCCACCACAGAGTAAGGCTGCGATGTGCCTTCTTTAATGGGATTTAAATTTTAGGTATGTGAGCACCCTTTCACCATTTGCAAATCTGAATTGCTAAGGACTTTTAGGATTTATGTGCTTTTTGTCCAGGCTCTAGTCTCAGTTTAGAAGAGAGCGGGGAGCACAGGACAAGGAAAAGATGCGTCTTAAATGTAGCCTTGGTTTTCGAACTGTGGGGTAAGACACCTCACTTAAGGTCATGAAGTCAGTTAATTGGACTAACCCCACCCCACACACACACTGGGAATTGAAGCCAGGGCCTGCACATGCTAAGTAGGTGCTTTTCCATTTAGCTACATCCCAGACCTAATTAAGTGGATCCCAAACAGGAATTTTAAGTATGGAAGTAGAACACTCTCGTTTTTATCAAAATGCCTTGTGGGCAATAAAGGTAAATATTGCCTTATAAAACTTCTGTTTCAGTTTTGTTTACATGAGGATGTGTGTACTTGATGTTTACTATGAGTCTCAGTTTAAAAACGAAGTTGAGCAGCAATGCTGTGGAGCAGAATTTCTTGTTCCACGTATTTCTAATGCATCCCAGTGCGATGTGGTAAGGAGGTAAAGAGAAGAGTTCAGCCGTGTGCAGTGGCTCAGGCTGGTGATCCCAACGCTCTGCAAGCGTGAGGCAGGATCGAAAGTTCTGGGTCCACCTTGGGAACATAGTGAGACCCTGTCTCAAAATAAACAATAAAAAGGGCTGGGGATGTTGCTTAGCACAAAGGCCCTGGGTTCACTCCCCAGGACCAGTGGAGTGAGAGAGAAGACAGGCTCTTTGCACTCAGTATGCTCACAGTTCAATAGGGAAGATGGGAAGGATTGTCCAGGGGAAGATGGAGGAAGGCTTCCTGGCGGAGGTGGCTTTGACCTTGTCCTTGAAGGATGGATAGCATAGACTGGTTCTGAAAGCCTGCCTGAGGGTTTCTCAGGAAGGTTGCAGAAATCCCTGATGAACTGAAATGCCTCCAGTTCTCCAAGAGCCCCCATCCTTGAAACCCTTGCAGGTGGCATTCAGCATCAGATAGAGACTCATCGGGGTGTTGAACTTTTGGAATTCGGGGTTAGAGAGTTTAGTTCATGTCCTGCAATACACACTAAATTTCCCCAGTTCCAGCTACAAGTCAGCCAGCCAGAGGAGTTTTGCTCCTTCAGAGCAGGAATGCAGGGACTTTGGAAGGTAAGGTGTTTTCTGGCCTCACCCTTTGGGAGACTGTGCGATGTTACTAAATTCATTTCACAGAGTGCCCTTTGTCTCTTGATTCTTCCATCAGACTTATAGTTAAGTCTATGTTCTTCTTCTTAATTTGACATTTAAGGACAAGACCCAGGGAAGTTAAAGGATGAATTGGTGGCTAGACAAGTAAATGAGCACCTGCGTCTCTTGATTTTTAGGACAAGGCTATTTGCTGTACACTCACAGGTATCTAGTTTTCCAAACAAACTGGGTCCAGGAGGCCTGGGGCCTGGCCTGGAAGGTATTGATATCAATACTGTGTACATGTAATCACATTATACATTGATTCATTTACACTGTGTTCAAAAGATGCCCAAATGAATCAGAATTTCTTCTTCCCTTCTTTCCCTCCTTTTCCTTCTCCCTTCCTTTTTTTTTTTGGAAGATCAGGAGGGGAAAGGTCCATGGAACATTTTCTCCCAATTGAAAGAATGTGAAAACTGCTATCTAATACTTATTCATTACGCCTTCACCTATAAATGAAAACTACAAAGTTCAGAATTCAGTGATTTGATTAAAGTACAAAGTTCATAAAACCAGGTGTGGTGACACATGGCCATAATCCCAGCACTCTAGGAGACTGAGGCAGGAGGATCACAAGTTCAAGCCCAGCCTGGGCAACTCAGCGACTTAGTGAGACTCTGTCTCAAAAATAAAAAATACAAGGGCTGAGGCTGTAGATCGGTGTGAAGGACCTGGGTTCCATCCCCAGTACTGGGAAAAAATAAAAAACAAGTCCAGTAGATAGAGGAAATGTGAGAAAGCAGGTTTCCTCTTTCCTACTAAGGTGTTCATACTGCTGTAACCCACTGTATCCAGCCGTCATCCATCCATCGTGCCTCATCATCTACCATGCATCACCCGTCCATCCACCCATTCATCTGCCCAGTCTCCCTGCCTCCTTCCCCGCCTCCATCCACACATCCTGTCAGTTTCTCGGACATGTAGTTAATACCAATACCATATGCCTAGAATCTTTACTAAAAGAGGCAGATTTATTTATTCTTTCAGTTTTCTCTTCAGCTGTTGGGTGAGGTTGGGGCAACTGATCAGACCACTCTCTGGGCTGATGAAAGTTGGGATGAGTCAGGTTGAGACAATCACTTGCCTGTCCTTCAGTGTTTGTGCTTTACAGGCTGAGAAGAGTTTTATTTTTAATTTTATTTTTGCAAGATTCATCTTTTGTTTTGATTGTGCCCTTTTTGTCTCTACTATTCCCAGAACTCTTCAGGGTATTGAGATGTATTTACTTTTGTAATTCAGTCAGCCTGCTGCAAGGCAGGGTCCTTCCCTCTAAGTGCTAATGCTTCCCCGGGCGCAGAGATTCCTAGAATGTGTTCCACACAATAAAAGAGGTTAATTGGTTGTATGCACTCAAAAATGAGTGCCATAATCAAGTAAATTGGGAAAATCTTGGATTAAATAAAGCTAAACACATGTCGCAGGACTTTTCAAGTCTTCAATCTAATTTTCATTCATTTCCTGATGGCAGTGGAGTGAGTAGTGTTTACAAACCCATTCGGTCATCCGACATTGTTTTGGGGACTGTATTTATATCTCTTAATGTCACTTGGGAAGCAGTGTCTTAGAAGCTGCCCTCTACTATTTAAAGCAAATAGTAAGTACATTTTTAGGGCTCTTGACCAATGGAGACTAATGTGGTGAGCAGAAACGGATTACTATTAATTTTTGTTTTATTTCTACCATAATATTTGTGTGTGTATATGTGTCTATCTATCTATCTATCTATACACACAGTTTTTGTTGTTTTGTTTTTTGTGTGTGTGTGCTAGAGATCGAACTTGGTACCTTGCGCTTGTGAGGCAGGAGGCGGCACCACTGAGCTAAATCACTGGCCCACTAATGTTTTATTTCTAAAGGTGGAATCTTAAGTGTTGTTTATAGGCCTCAGACACTAAAGAAGAAAGAAAAGCTTAGATTGAACAAATGTTTGTATTTGAAAATAGGAATGCAAACAGGGCCCTTATTAGCAGATTTTCCAGATGATATTCTAGGAGTTCATCCTTGCTGTGTCTTTGGCCAGTGACATTTGTAAAGCAAAGTCAATGTTATGCTTCCAGAGACTGTTCATATAGAGTTTCATGGACGGAGGCCAGGCACACGCTTCCTCCTCCTTTCTGAATCAGGTCAGGGTGAACATTATCCAGGTGCAATTTAACTCTTGATTCTCTTCAGAAATTTGTCACTTGATGAGACTCAGACCATTTGCCACCACTCAACACGGCTGTGAAAGAGAGTTTCAATATTTCACTTCCTTTTATTTATTTGGAAAATACTGTAAAAAAGCTCCTTGCAAAGATGTGAGTGCGACCGCTGTGGCTGACCCACAGCCCAATGTGAAGGAGGCAAATTGAGTTCCGGTTTTCATGCCCTGGGTTCTATCTCCAACCTTCTGCTAGCTAAGGCCTCGCCTGGGACTCCTCGGTTGTTCTTGGCTGACAAACTGACTCACACTGAGGTATGTGGACAGAATGATGTCTGTAAGGGTGGCATTTTAGAAAAGTGCTGTTGAAGAGGTGTTCTTCATCCTAGAGGGGGACATTTCAACCTCTGAAATTTTCGCACTGTCTGTTACAGGTGAAGATGGATACTTTTTTGGTCAGGAGGACTCTTTCAAACCAGGCACTCACTTGTGACCAGGCTCTGACTGAAACTACTCTGTCATGGTGGGTCAGGACCCAGCTTTCTATGTTGAATGGACCTATTTCTAAATGACCTTACATTTGCAGTGCTGGTCTCCCTGCTCTGTGAGGGACTAGTGCTCTTCTACTTTAAAGAAAAACAGGCTATAAATCACTGAGGAATTTTATGGCACAGTCCAAAACTCAAAGTGTAAGCCAAGGCAAAATAAAACTCCAGCGTCCTTATGGAAAGTCAAATGGAAAAGAGAGGTTCCCTCCTAATGGTGAGGGGGATGGTGGAGGAAGAGGAAGAGGAGGAGGGTGAGGAGGAGGAGGGGTAGAAGGAGGAAGAGGAGGGAAGACCTTGAGTCAGTCCATAGAAACTCCTGTTCTGGTGTCCTTGAGGAATTCGTGAGAACTCTGGGCCTCATTCATGACCTTGAAGGCAAGGTGGAGCAGGCGGTTGAAGCTTTTATCTGCGAAATGGACGGGTGATTATCTTTGGTAGCAAGATTTTTGTGTGTATTTGTATTATGCCTGTTATAAATCCAGTCTTTATTTCCATTTGCCTTGGGTCAGCCCTACACACCTGACTCTAATTCGCTGCTAGTTAAATGTTGGTTGGAGAAGGAAGGAAGGGGTGAGGTGGGAGTGTCAGAGGCTGGTTGATCAGGGAGAATACAGGCAAATGCGGGTGACTGGACTTCCTCACCAATCACGGGATAATTGAGAACATTGAAAGTTGCAAAACAGAATAGGTCTGGCATGAGGAAGCACTTTGTAGCGACATACCTTAAGCAGTCTCCTTTCCAGGTGTGTTTCCTGACTCCAGGGAGACCCAGCATGTCTTTCAACATCCAAGCCCCTGTCTAACTTTTTCTTCTTAGCTTTCCTTTTCTTCCACTGACCAAAACCAATGCTGTTTTAAGTCTTGGTTTTGGTGCATTTATCCCATTTTTTTTTCGGAGGGGCAGCAAGGGTGCTTATGACCTGTTTTAGAGAGATAAATAGTCATTTTGCTGTCATTTATTCTTTTAGAACTAGAGTGAATCTAAATGAATCATCGGAGATGCATTTAATAAATGATTCTCCTGGGTACTGGCTAATTTTAAACCAGTATGACAGGTTTCCAGGCCCATGTAGTTTTGGGGAAAATTCAGTGGTGCATTTCCCAGTTTGCTTGCCCCTTATTTCCTTTTAATCTTGCTCATTTTAAGCATGCTGGTTGACTTGGCCTGGTCATCTTTCATAATCTGAAGTTGGGAGAGGGGACAGGGGCTGAGCTGGAAGTCATGCACAAAGACCAGGCCCATGCTTATCACCAGCAGCACTTAGAATTCCCAGGGAATCTTTGGAGAGCTGTCCTCCAGCTCACAGAAGGGCCTGATCCTAGGTGGGAGGGAGGCAGCCCTTGGCCAGGAAGCCCCAGCTGGGCCCTGGGAAGGGGTTAGGGAGGAGGTACTGTAGCTTAGTATCTTACTCCCTTTCTTCACAGCTGCTGCCCCTACTCCAGGCTCTGACACCAGAGACTTCTGTCCCTGGCAGCAGGTGACTTTCCTACCTTAGCTCTTACAATCATGATGGTTAATGGACACTGATCATTGAGTTGGTTGGTTGGTTTTTTTAGACGGGACTCTAGTAGGGGACTCTTCTTGGCCCTGTGAAGTTCAGGGAGCCCCAAGATGGCATCACCATGGCAACACCATGTTTTGTTACCTGGTCATTCTTACTGGCAGGTTTCCTCTCTGAGGATGGCTCGCCCTGCCATTTCTCTGCTGAGGGCTCCTTTGACTTTGAGTGGTTCCCCTGTGCTGCCTCCCCAGAGCCTGTAGCTTGTAAGTCTCTGCCTGCTAATGCAAATGTCACAGTGGTTGAAGTGTTGCTCTACAGAAGAGATTTTTAAAAACCAAGACAAGTGCAACAAAAACAATTGAAAATATTTTAATAATTTCTTAAAGGATACAGAGTCCTTTCCTCACTTACCACATGCCATTCAGAATGACACCAAGAAGGCTTGTGTTTTCACCAGAAGAGGAAAACTAGGTCTGAGTCTAGAGTGTGGATAGAGAGGAAGTGGCTATGCTGTGAAATAAATCCTGACCCATACCCCAAGGAGAACCAAAAGGGGTGCCACTGGGTGTCAGTACAGGGTTGCCTCTTGCATTTTTGACAGGACACACATTGTTCCATTGTGATGGACAGCTCTTATAATGCAAAGTGGAGGGGAAACACAGCCCAAGTAACTAAGAGGTGAGGTATCTAGGCAACTGTGACTGACTTCCATCCTAGTTTCTAGATCATTTCTTCAATCAGCAAACCACTAGATGCTCCTGCCGTGTCCTAGGCAATATGCTTAGTCCTGGGGCCATAACTAGGAACCCCATAGCTGCTGGGCCTGAGGTCTGAGGACTTATACTCAAATTGGAGGATGGATAACCAAAGGAACAATTATAGCATAGTATGAAAGTGCTGTGATGGGTGTCACCAGAACACTTAAAAGGGAGCCCAAGTGAAACCTGTGGGTTGGGAAGGCTTCAGGAGAAGGTAAAAATTTAAGCAGAGACCTGAAAGGAAAAACTGAAAAGCGTTCAGTGAACTGCATGTGAAGCGTGGTGGTGGGTGGGAGTGAGTTGGAGGCGGGAGGACAAGGAAGATGTTTTTGTCAGCTGGCAGCCATCTTCCTCCCTCCCCTTTTTCCGAATTAACTCTGGAGTCGTGAGGGGCCACTTAGGGTGAACAGTAATTTGGAAGTTTGGGCCTTATTCTGAGAATAATGGAGGAGACAGTGAAGACGGAGTTTTAAAGCAGGACTCAGCAGACTTGATTTTTACTTCTTTCCTGGAGAATGGAGTCGGGGTAGATGGTGACAAGAAACAGAACCCAAACAAAAACCCCAGACCAAAATCCATTGGGACAAAACAGACTGAGGTGGGCTGAGTTAGTGGATTGAAGATGCTGTATCTGGAAGTCAGGTATTCCTGTGAACCTGGTTTCAGTGAAGTGTGGGCTGGCGCCTGTCACGCAGTTGCCTTAGGTGTGCTTTGGGAAATTCTGTTTGAGATAATAGCTTTGTAAGAGAACAGGTGGAAGGTGGCTGAAGGGAGATTGAAGAGGTAGTGGGAACTGGTGTAAGAGCATCAGTCATTTTTCCTGACTTTTTCTCTGCCCCTACAATATCAGTATCAGCTTTATTTTACATGAAGTTGAGGACTCTTTATTTTATTAGTATATGTTTGCTATATGTAGCAAATATATTTATGGGAGAAATGTACCTTTTGAATCTTGATCCTTATGATTTCCCCTTCAATCTAACAAGTGGGTGGGTGGTCTGCTGATCCAGGGGGAAAACTTCATTTCTTTGTTGTGACCTGGGAATTTGTACCTACTTGAATTTTTCCTGGGTTCATTATTCCTTCTTGGGTCTTTTTGGAGCTAGTTGTGTGTCAGATTGAAACTTTAGGTTTCCATTTAAAAATCTTTAATATTGTGCTTAGGTTTAGATATGTCTAGAATCTACTGTACAGTTCTTACAAATTATATAATCCACAATATCTTTTTTTTTCCCCACAGTGCTGGGGATTGAACCCATGAATCCACGCATACTAATGAGTACTCTACCATTGATCTACATTCCTAGCCCACATTTATTTATTTATTCTTGTTTTCCATATTATCACAATCTTTTTTTCCCATTAAGTTTATTGGTACATTTTAGGTTAAAATATGCATTGTATTTATTTATTTATTCCAGACAGGATCTCACTGTGTAGCCCAGGGTGGCCTTGAACTTGTAGCGATCATCTTGCCTCATCTTACCAAGTGCTGGGATTATAGGTGTGCACCACTGCGCCTGGCTCCACAATTATTTTTTAATTTAAATTGAAAATATTTTTTTTTGGTGGTACTGGAGATTGAACCCAAGAGTTACATCCCTAGTGCTTTAAAAATTTTTTTATTTTGAGACAAATTCTCACTAAGTTGATAAATTACCAAAGCTGGTCTTGAACTTGTGTTTCTCCTGCCTTAGTTTCCCCACCTTAGTTTCCAGTTACAGGTGTGTGCCACCATGCTCTGGCTCCAAAGTGTTCTTAAATTGTTCTTTTTTTAAAAGTTAAAACAATGAAAGAAACCAAAGATGATTTATTTTGGCAGTTGTTACTGTTTGTAATGTAGAATTTTGATAATATTATTGAAGGATCAGGTTTAAAAAAATTCCCCAATGTTGTTGCATTCTTAAGATTGCAAATGTTTTGGAGCCTCTATTGCCAAATTAAAAATGCCTTTGCTGGGCCGGGAGTTAGCTCAGTGGTTCTGCTGCCTGCCTCATAAGTACAAGGACCTGACTTCCATCCTCAGTACCAAAACAAACAAACAAAAATGCCTTTGCTAGTTAGAGTGGCCATTCATCTCCAAACTTTTTTCTAATTGTATGGGCATAGAATAGACACCTGTGATTCAGGGCTTGAAACACATATTACGTGAGGAAATTTTATAGACAAGAGCTAGGAAAGTAGGAGTGTAGGGTAAGAGAAAGTTGGAGGAATTCCTTCAAAATATCTAAATTAAGCCTTGTATGGTGTTGCACACCTGTAATCTCAGCTTCCAGAAGTCTGAGGCAGGAGGACTTGGCAAGTTCAAGTGTAGCCGGGGGAATGGAGTGCAATTAGCTAGACTCTGTCTCAAATTGAAAAGAACTGAAGATTTAGCTTAGTGTGAAGACTCTCAGTTCAATGCCCAATGCTGAGAAAGGAAGAAAAAAAAGATACCTATATCACCTGATGGCCAGAGTTTATTCTGGGTTGTCTGAAAACTTCATTTCTCTGAGTTTTAGATCAGCCTCAGTGGACTCTTGAGATTTCACAAATTCAGTGCAATTTTACATTTCCAAAGTTATGAGAAGAGGAATGCAACTTTGGAAATTTGTGACATACAAAGCAAGAAGAGGGGCCAGGGATTTAGCTCAGTGGTTCCACGGCCTGCCTCACAAGTGCAAGGTCCTAAGTTTGATCTGGGTACCAAAAAATCCATATTCTTTTGATTTGCCCTCTGTTCCAATTCCATTATCTCATATTGTCAACAGGGTTTATCCTTGGGGAGGCTTAGACAAGTGGAAAGTTTCTCATTTTGAAGCTAGTTATTTTCTAAGTGGTCACACAAAAGAAAATCTTAGGTTGAATTTGAAAGACAAAGCATGTCATTGTTTTTTTGTTGTTGTTGTCATCTTTTTTATACTAATGCCCAATTTTTACGTGGCTGACTGGATATTGTTCAACTTTTCAAAAAGAAAAATAAAAAAGAGAGACAGAAACACCCTTATTTTGGATCCGAAGCCAGTCATGGAAAATTTCCTCCTGAAAGGATAATTTTTTCATAAATATGCAAGCAGTAAATGGCAATGTGGCTATGACAGAATCTGCTTCTGGACTTCCACAGACAATACCTTGCTGCAGACGCTGAACTACAGACACACATCCTAGATCCAAAAGAAAAATAAAGCGCTGGACGCCTAATTATGCATTTCCCCTGGGACTGAAATTTTTTCCTTGTAAGATCCACACTGGGGAGGGGAAGGGGAGGTGAAAAGATTTAAGATGTGTCACGTGCATATGCCAAATGAATGTAAACACTGCATGTCGTAAATGTGAACTAAAAAAATAACAATACTAAAGAAAATAGGGAAAGGGGATCTAGAGATGAAGGGAGGAGAAGGGGAATAAAAAACATCAAGATGTGTTAATGTGTGTGCATGTGCTCCCTAACATGAATGTAGACTTCATGTGTTGCAAACATGTACTAGTACAATTTTTAAAAATGCGCACTGGGGAAGACAAGGGCTTCTGTCTCTCCTGTATTCCACGTGAACTCAACTTTTACAGCACTCAGGCTGTGTTAAAGGTGGTGCTACCTGGAGACACTATCCTTAGTTTGTAATCCAAGTGGAAAAATAAAGTACACGTATATTAATATTGAATCCTGTTATGCATGCCGAGCAGATGATGTAGGCAGGAAGCAGTGTGGATCTGAGGCCATCGGGCTGATAGGCATATAGATTTGGGATCTTGCATGGAGCCAGGAGCCTGTGGGATGCTGACCCAGAAGAGCTGCTGACAGCCATGTGCAGAGATCCTGGAGCTGGCCCTGTGTGTGTGTGTGTGTGTGTGTGTGTGTGTGTGTGTGTGTGGCCTTTCTGTGGGTTTGCTCATTGACCTCAGTAAGCACTTTGACCTGTCTTTATCTAGATTTCCTCCAGCTAGGGCAGAGAAGCTGGCTCTGCTCCCTTAGCTCAGCTCTTCCAAGTCTGCCCAAAGGGTTATGTGACATGAAGGTGAAGACCTAGTCAAGCAAAGGGCATGGGGAGTGTCTTTTTCTAATCCAGGCTCTACCCTGTTTCTAGACTTTTGGTTCATGCTGTTAG
The DNA here is from genome assembly GCF_012274545.1 of Fukomys damarensis. Lineage (NCBI taxonomy): Eukaryota > Metazoa > Chordata > Mammalia > Rodentia > Bathyergidae > Fukomys > Fukomys damarensis. Next base: position 24,570,375 of record NW_022900914.1, read on the forward strand.
ATGCAGGAAGACCCTTAGCATCTCTATTTTAGCAGAGCATTTGAGAGATAAGCAGTAGTACGCTGGGGTGAAGGGTGGGGGCACAAGTCTCAGGCTGGTGTGCATGGAGCAGCTGGTTATTTTAGAAGCAATGAAGTCACTAGATAAAGCATAAAGGGTTGCTTTGGTGAGGGCACTGTGCACCTCCAGAATTTCCTAGCTTTGGTGGACTTGAGTGGTGAGCACCGTAACCTCCAGAGGGCAAGCAGCGAGAGAGTGATTTTTTCCAAGATAGGAGATTGGGGCCAGGGATTTAGCTCAGTGGTTCTGCTGCCTGTGTCGCAAGCGCAAGGACCTGAGTTCAATCCCCGATACAGAATGGAATAAGCACACTTAGAGTGGTTGGCCCCTCTCCCCGACTGGGATTTAGAATAGAAAAACAGGATCAGATTGTGACTCTGATATCCCAAATATGAGCCACCCTGTGGTGGGGATGCTTACTCTGGTCTTTTAGGCTCTGACCTGGTCCTTTGAAGGTTTTATGGTGTCTAGGGTTAAACATTAAAGTTGGACTGTTTAAATGCTCAGGACATGGAAAGCCGAACTGGGAAAGAAAGATCAAGACAGTCTCATAAAGCACAGCTGGCTGCTATCATTAGGCCCCCCCACTCATGCACTCAGATAGATGCAGCCATATATATCCAAGATGGCTTGCTTGCTGGTAAATGATTTTTAAGAGTAGAAAAACCTTTCCACAGCATGCATAGTATTACAACTTTCCAACTGCTCGTACCTTTCAGCTTGTGAAGATACATAAGAAGATACGGTTTAGTCTCAAGGTGCTTATAATGCCGACCAGACTAACACATCAAAGCTATTAGAGACTCGATTTAGATCCTTGATAGTTCTGCTGCATATTTGTTCCTTTTTCCACAATCAGCAATCAACAGACTGCCTCCTCTGTGTTCCAGGTTAGATGTTAAAACGCAGTAACTCAGGTATTAATCTGTAAATGTCTTTTTTAAAGACAGCATTTTCTTCTCTGGCCACTCTTCATTTGCTTCATGGTGGGAAGTAATTGGGATTGAGCGTCGAAGGCAATGCAGTTATCTGAATTTTAACCAGATGGTTTTAAAATTGCCATTTGAAAAATGCTTCTGTTACCTCTGTCTATAAACTGACTCATGAAGTTTTCAGAGCATCCTGGTAGGAGTTTATGATGCACCTAAACAGATGCCAGTCAGGACTGTTTTGGCTTTAGTGTTTACATGGGTGATAAATGCCCCATGGACTCTTTGAACTGTCTCATCTGGGGTTGTACTACCAAGTGACTCTGCTGCCTCTGTTGGCTATTACTCCTTCCTTTGCCTGTGGAGTGAGACCAAAGAGACCAGAGCTGGGACTGTTGCTAGGTGACACAGCTGCCGTGGCCACACAAGTCAATCCGAATGGACACTGCTTGTGAGAATCCAAACCCGGAAACTGTGCAGGGAATGCGTCTCCACAGGTAAGACTGCAGAATGGCTGGTTCTCCTAGTGCAGAGTCAGCAGTTGCTGATCTTGTACTGTGCCTTGTCTGAGTCACTGGTTTGGCACTTTCTACATCCTGTCCTGGGTCATTAGTAACCTTTGCATGCATTTATTTGTCCTCCCGGCTAAGTTGTCAGGGCTGGCCTTGAACTTGTCATCTTCCTGTGTTAGCCTCCCAAGTAGCTGGGATTATAGGTATGTAGCATCATTTGTGGAACCATATATTTAAAGTCACCTTTTTGGTGGTATTGGGAATTGAACCTAGGGACTTCACATTAAGCTACATCCCCAGCAGCCCTTTTTAATTTTTAATTTTGAAACAGGGTCTTGGTAAGTCTCTAAATTGCCTAGCCTGGGCTCAAACTTGTGACCCTCCTGCCTCAGCTTTCCAGAGTGCTGGGGTTACAGTTATGCACCACCACACCCAGCTTAACATCACAATTGTTTTTTTCCAGTACTGGGGACTGAACTCAGAACCTTGTGCTTGTCAGGCAGGTACAGCGCTGCTGAGCTGCATCCCTGGCTGGAATGTCACAATTTTAAAAATGTGGGCTTTTGGTAACTTGATATCCCTGCTTTTATTATGTTATCTGCTTGAGAGCGTGAGGCAGGACTGCAGAAATGGCAGCTGCGCTGATCCATGGGGGAGTACTTTGGCTCCCAGATGATGATCACATTCTAGATTAGTTCTGTGGTGAGTTAGGTGTTCTTGGCATGCAACAAACCCTGGTTGAGTGTGTATAATCATCAAATCTTTATCTCTGTGCCTTTTACAAAAGAGATTATGTCTTTTATTTATTTTTTCAATGGGGAAAAGTTTATAATGGTGTCAGCAACTTTGGGGTATTTTATCCTCTTGACAAATGCAGCAAAGGTGTCACTTCTTGAGTGATGGGATCTGGCTGTCCAGGGCTTGGTTGAAAGGCTCAGAGGGGAGAATAAGTTGATGTTTGTGTCACTGCAGAATCTCTCTTTCTGGATCTCTCTTTGAATCTCACAAGGGCTGAACAAGTCAGAGCAGCCCAGTTGAATCTTAACTGGTTCTAATTAGCACCCCCCCATAGACTGGAACAATTTTTTTCCCCCAAGCCGTCAGCCAAGTGGCATTAGGAAATGTGAAACATCTACCTTGGGAATCACCACAAGGGTGAAGCTATTCTGGCTCCATCTCTGCCAGTCCTGCCTTTCTCAGAAATAGGGAGGAAGCGAAATAAGGAAACCCAAATTATGTGGAAAGCAAGATGCTAGGTAATGAGCCTTCTAGATCAACTGCGGTCTTAGTGCAACAGGGAGAAGTTGTTGAAGGTCTTGTTCCTCAAGGACCTTTGAATCTATTTGGAAAGAGTGGGATATGGGATGTGACCCAGCTTGGTGTATCATGGGAGCTGGGGAATTGTACCTTGGGAGCAATGTTTATGACCATTTCGAAAGAACATTTTTACCCTAAGCAAGTCATTAGATCTGGAACTGCACACTGATGGCAAGTGAGTAAAAAACCAACAGTCAACAGACAGTGTGGTGCACCCCCTGCCCCCATAGCCACACTCAGTCTTTAGTGACAGCCTTTGGTGGCAGATATGCCAAGTCTCTCTCCCCTTGGCTACATGCACATTTTCCACTAGGGGACATCTAAGTTGTTATCCAAAGCTCAATCATTGGTGACAGTGGTAAGTGACAGAATGTAGGGTGCTAAATTCACCATCAGTCCAAGGCTTTATTCACCAACAGTTTGAACCTTCCTTGCCATTGAACTCCGTAACAACCTCAGAAGCTGGGCATGGTAGCACAGGCTAATAAACACAAATAAAAAGAGTTGGGAATGCAGCTTAATGAGAAGGCCCTGATGCCACAAACAAGCAGGCAACTTCAGAGTGCAGCTGGCTTGGCACTGCCAGAGGCATTTGAGGGCACAAGTTATACCAGAGCTGGGCTGAAGTGGGAAGTTAGGGGAAGACCTCTTCATCTCTCCTTTCTGTTCGGGAAAGTGGTAGGCTCCTTCCACCTCAGAAACCTGTGCTCAGCAACATCTACAAGCCTTCCCTCAGATCCGGGAATGACTAGGAGGCTGTGGGTTCCCTTTCTCCGAACTTTGCCTTGGAGAACTGTGCACAGAAGGCTCCTAGTGAAGGAAGCCCAGGAGATGAAGGGATGGTAGCACACCCAGGAGCAGGTGTGGGGCTGACCTGGACCTCTGTAGAAAACATGCTCTGCACTGCACACAGGAAAGAAGTACACTCACTTTGACTATATGAGTGGTGTCTGCTCTCTAACCTATTATTTTACTTTAAAAATATGTTGGTGGTGTCTACTCCAATGATTTTACAACTGGCTCCTGGTGCATGACCTCCAGGGCCAGGCCAGGCTGGTGTTTGGAGTTTCCTGCACCTGAGAGTCCCTGTACCAAGGAGCAGCAGGGGTAGCCCAGGGACAGCATGCACCCATCTGAAGTACCAGGAGGTGCAGTGTTACAGGTGAGCAGGGCTCTGGCCAGAGGGAAGAGGGATGTCCATGTGCCCCGGCACTGGTTCAAGTGTCTGTCCTTGGCTTTTCCTCCATCCCCTGATTCTGCTGTTTGTGGTTTGAAATCAGGACCAGGGAGGTGCCGAAGGGAGATGAGAGTCAAAGGGCCTGGAGAACCATAGGCCAGCCAGGGACTCTTAGGTACCCAACACTGGCTGAAGGCAAGAGCTAGGTTTCTAGCTGTATAAAAGATAAAGAAAGATTAGTTCTCTGTTGAAATGAAAATTGTTGTTATTAAGTTGACTGGCAAATGTTGGAAACTTTCTGTGTACCTTGGGACTGAGTCAGAGCCTAAATTATTTCAATAGCTCCCTATGCTTACTAAGTCTTGCAGGGACTTTTATTTAAAAAAAAAAATGGTAAGATTTTCCCATCTACCTGAATGCCCTTATTTGAATTCCATGATTTTTCTTCACTTCTGGCCACTTACTTAGCATATATTTCCTGGAAGTGAGAAGACTCCACTGTCAAGATAGAAATTGTGGCCGCTGTGGCCCAAAGGAGCACCAGGGAGCTGCTCACAGCCCACAGAACAATTGCCAGGTTCCCTGGGGCAAGGAAAATCATTTGGTTTTCCCCAAATTCTCTTAATAGCAACATGTAAGACACAGTCATTCCTTATGTGTTCCTCAGAGTTTACTACTCAGCAAAGACCACATCTGTTGAACATCCACCATGTCCCAGGATGCTGAGTGGTACTGGGAATGGAGCAGGACTGACGAGTCCCTGCCCTGGGGATAGGGTAGTAGTGTTGAGGAGAAGGTTAGGCTTCCTGAAGTGCGAGCTCTAGAAAGGGTCCTGAACCAGATAGGATAAAAGTATTTGCATCCAACAGAAAATTCAAATAAACAGTAGCTTAACGATGCCAGGTTTTGTGTTCTCAGGTATAACAAGTGTCAATCAGGATGGGAACAGTGTTCCAGGAAGCCATTAGAGATTCAGGTTTCAGTCAGCTTTCCACTCTACCATTCCCATAGTACACCTGTCTTGTATATGGTACAAGTTGGCTATCAAAGCTACAGCTCTTAGGTGTTCATCCCAGGCAAAATGAGATAAGGATGTCTTTCTTCTTTTTGAGGAAGTGGGGAAATGTTTCCAGGTATTCCTATACATGGCTAAAAATTGAGTGGTTTATTACTAAGGAAAAAGGGGAGTATGGGTACTCAGGCAGGTAACTGTCAGAGACTTTCCTTGATTATGGGGTGCAGAGTTGCAGGAGAGCTTTGTAAGTGTGTGGGATGTGACCCAGACTTCCTTGGACTGGGTAGTATTTGGATGAGACTGGCTTAGGCCTTGTCCACTGCAGGCTTAATCCCTGTGCTGTCATGCCTCTGCTTAGAATTAAACTTGTAAAGGTCCTGCTCTAGCAGCGTAGTCCCTATCCACCCGTGGAAAGAACCATGACCCCAGCAGTCCCCAGGTGTAAGCTACAGTTTAGCAGGCTTTGATTGTTCTTATTATTTGAAATTCAAGTGCAATAGAGGCAGGAATAACAAATAATCACAAAAGGAAGTTCACACACCTGACCCTATAAAGCATGGCACATTTTAAAGCAGAATGGGCTGGGTGTTGTGGCACACACTTGTAATCCCTGGGTGAGATGGGAGGGTCAAAAGCTTGAACCCAGGCTGGGCAACATAGTGACGTAATGAGATGCTATCTCAAAAGAAAGGATGAAAAGAAGGAAGAAAAAAAGGAAGGTAAGTAGGTTGGTCAGTCGGTCTGGGGAACTTTGAGTTCAGCCTCCAGTACTGAGATAGATAGAGAGATAGATAGATTGATTGATTGAAGGGAGGAAAAGACAAAGAAACCCAGAAGACCTTGGCAGGAGACATGCATTTGGTGGGACCTGGAGAAGATCTTTTCCTTCCTAATAATTTTGCTTTTGTTCTGTTTCACTCTAGATCCCAGGGTAGAAATCAGAAAGTTGATGTTCCCTCTCTTCTCTCCTCACAGGGTTTGCAGAACACAGATTTGCAGAACAGTAGGATTACATGGGTCTCAAGGGGTCATGCTGCCAAAGATAAGTTAGACGTCTGCTCCTCTTCCTTTAGTACACAGTGTCCTGCAAGTACTAGCTGATATGCTTGGACAAAAGAAATGAAAAAGTATGTGTGTCAAAAGCAAGAGGTGCAATTATAATTCTGTGCATAGAATTCCCTTATATACTATATGGTTACTATTTATCGCCAGTACTAAGAGAAGACATTGAGGTGATTTGGTACGAAATTCATATAAAAATAGCTTTGGAGAAAAACAACCAGACAGAAAACAGAGTGGAAGCAAAGATCCAATTCATAGTTGGGATATGTCAGAAGCATAAAGATAAACTTGCTCTGCCAGATATTACCTACTTACACTATATTGGGTAGATTTAAGTAGTACGGTATTGATACATGAAGAGTCAGAGAGATCAGCACTACAGAATAGAATCCAGAACTAGACACAAATATACACAGAAAATTTGTCTTTAGTTGTATTTTGTATCAGTAAGGAATTGCTATTCAATAAAGAGTTCGGGGGCTAGGGATGTAGGTCAGTGCTGGAGCACTTGCCTAACACGCCAAGGCCCTGAGTTCAATCTCAGTGTTGCAAACCATCGACAACAACAGCAGCAGCAGCAACAACAACAAAAAAGGATTTGGGGAAACTGGGTTTAGTCATCTGGAAAAAACGGAAATTTCATGCATTGCTTCATAGGTCAACGTAAATGCACATGGATCAAAAATTTAAATATTAAACAGAGCAGAAGGAAAAGGAGAAGTTCTAAAGTCTTGTGGTAGCACGATATTTCTAGGTAAGACCCTGGAAATTGTAAAGAGAAAGACTGATCTATTAAACTTAAAACAAAAATCAAACACACAGCTTGGATGGAACCTAAGTCCTTAAGAACTTCATGAACCACTATAAATAAAGTCAAAAGGCAAACAGTGAACTAAGAATCACATGAAAACTGGAGGACTGAAATCATGTACTTGTAAAGAGCTCTAACAAATTAATAAGAAAAGATCAGTAATATGATGCAAGAATGCAGGAGAGACGAACCAGATAACAACAGAAAAAGAAATCAGATGACTCTTAAATATATAAAAAGATGTTGGACTTATAATAAGTTATCTTTTTAAAAAACTATCAGTGGTAAACATGATTTTTTTTTTCAGTGAGGGTGGAGGGAATCAGATATCCTTAACAGAAGCATAAATTGGGGTAGTTTTAATAAAGGGTGTTTGAATAATCTTATTGAATACCCCCCACAGGTACTGGTGCTACCTGCACCTTATATATGTTATGCATGTGCTGTACCACTGAGCTTTGTGCCCAGCCCAAGTAATCTTTATCAAAATGACAAATACACCTACACTCCAGAGCTGTTACCCTACAGCCATAGGTGTGTGATGGTAGGAGGGTGTTCGTGGCAGCATCACAGTGTCCTTCCTTATCCATGTCCTGTATGGCTGGCCTGTGAGGAGGGAATGATGCATGTCGTTTCATGACACTTGCCAGAATCCATAGAGGAGCATCTCAGCAGAAAGCTAGGTTGCTGGAAGAAGAAGAAATTCGTTACGTTAAGGCCGTCATTCTGGGATTTCAGAAAAGGGAAGAGTCTTAATTATGAGGCAGTTACCCCATGCTTTTTTTTTTTTTTTTTGGTATGGGGATTGAGCTTGGGTCCTTGCGCTTGCAAGGCAGGTCACCAAACCACTGAGCTAAATCCCCGGCCCTACCCCATGCTTTTGAAATGGGTTTCTCTCTACATCTCTACCCTGGCATCCAGTGCCCTGCTTGGAAGCATTTTGGTGGCCGGGGTGATGGAGACCTTTGTGGCACTGGTCCTTGGAGCTGGAGTGCCAGCACCCAGATAATGTGCCACACCCTGGTTTGGGGGCAAGCGGTGTTCAGCTCTGGTCTTCTGGCAGTGCCACCAGAGGGAAGCTCCTGTAGGGCCATCTTTTTGGGTCCCAGCAAGTGAGGAGCCCTCCGATTGGACATTGTTAACTTTCATACCTGCATTAATTTCACTCACTTAATGATGCAACCTGTTGCCCAGCCTGTCCAACATAATTATAGGTGAGCAAATTGCTCAGAGAGGTCCCTAAGCAGTTGGAGGCCAGAAAGAAATATTTTCAATTAATTAATGGGTGGGCAAATAAAAAATGTTAATATTAAAAAAGAAAGAATTCCCTAGAGTAAGATGTCATAGCTGGTATCTGTCTTGAAAAGGGTAGAAGAAAGTAATTTTGATGTTTATAGTTTGTTTTGAAGCTCTTTTCTTCTTTAAAATATTATGTTGTGCTTAGGTTTCCTGCTTTTCTCTCCCCTAACTCCAAAGTGAGCTCAAATAAAATGGCTATTCTGGGAGTTTATAAACAGTAGAGGCTAGAATTTAGCAAAATGAAGATAATTTAACTTGGATTAATGTATTATGCACAAGAAATAGAGCATCTTTTCTGGGCTTTGTTAATGGCAAATGCCTAAACCACCAAATGATTGTGTTGATTTTGTGGGTTTCTTGAAAGAGACCAAGTATTTAGACTCTCGCTGACTTATGTAACATTTCAGCTATTACATTGCTAAGTCAAGAAAAATAGGGAACAGAGAACAAAATAAAGCTTCTTAACTGCTTTGGAAGAATATGCTTTCTACTTATTTGTTGTCCTAATCTTTTAAATTGCAGCTATTGTGAACCAGTTGGCCTTTGGGTTCCTGTGCATAGGCCAAAGAGGCTGTCATATTGGACGGCTTCTGAATGGCCTGCACCAGGCATGAGCCCGCGGTGGTACCCCCACGATCTGAGGCTTGCTGCCAGCCATTTGGTAGCTCATGTTTCAAAGTGGAGAGCGCTGATGTGGCCAGAACATAAGACCATAAGGAAAAATTAACAAAATGTCACAGGCACAAATGAACCATGGGCTCTACTTCGGTTTAGGCAAACTACATAAAAGAAAAGCAGGGTTAAGAAACCCAGTAAGTTGGGCATCATTTACTTGAAGAGGCTGATTCAAACACAATACTTGTAGCACATTGGAAGTAGCATTGATTGCCCTCCCAAATGATAACGAATCCCTTGTTAAAGCCTGTCATGTAAATGAAGTAAAGACCAGCTACAGTTAACCAGGGAGCGGATTTCAGGTAACTTTGGGCAACCTGCACATGATTATGAATGAGAGAATGCGGTGGCAGAGGAGAAAGAACGGAAGTGAGCTGGAGGGCTGGAGGTCTGGCCTCCCGTGACCTGGCTTCCTCACTGATAAAATAAAGTTTCAGGGTCTCTCTCCTTGCTTAAAAACTGAAAATTAATTCTAACAAGGATTTCTGTTGCTAAGTATTACAAATATTTATGTTTTAAAATATTTATGGTTATTTTTTGTTTGTTTGTTTTTGTTTTTTGATACAGGGTCTCACTATGTAGTTGAGACTGACCTGGAACTCACTATGTAGCCCAGGCTGGTCTCAAACTCACATTGATCCTCCTGCCTCAGCCTCCCGAGTGCTGGGATTACAGGCTAATATTTATGTATTTTTAATATTAAAATTAATATACATAGTAAAGGATTCAAATAGTAAAGCCAATGGTTAAAAATTAGTCTCCCTTTTATCCCAGATTTTATCCCAGATTCCAGAGGCTGGTTCCTTGTATATCCTTTCACAAATATTCTATGCATTATATAAGCATATTATGACTATCTTTTGAAAAGTAATGTTGTAATCATCATATACTCTATCTTGCTTCTTTTGCTTAAAACGATTGGGATTATTATTACAGGCTCATCTTGATCTGCTTTCTCTTTGGAAAGACTCTGCCACACTTCAGTAATTAATTTAACCACTGCCTTGGTAGATATTTAGTTTATCTGTCTTGATAGATCTCCTCTTTAGTTCCTTATAGCTCTCAATTTCTATGACTTTGACATTTCATTTAAGAAGATGTCAAGCTGGGTGTGGTGGCACACACCTGTAGTCCTAGCATTTGGGAGGCTGAGCAGGAGGATCACTGTGAGTTTGAGACCGGCCTGGGCTAATTACAGATTAAAAGAGAGAGAGAGGTAAGTCTTTATTGCAGGATTTGGAAGTAAGGGAGTAGATAGAATTAGGGAGATAGAGGTCCAGTGGTTCCTCTGTGCACAGTGCTATCAAGGGGAGGGACTGACATACTTTTGGGGGGTTGAAGTGGGGGGCAATGTAAAGAAAATTGTAGAGCATCCTGGTGCCCTCACAGTATAGGAACAACTCCACCCAGGCCACACTGGACTCTTCCAAGTCAGAGAAAGCACAAATCTTAGGATGCCAGCAAAGTTAGGGTTACTGCAGTTTTAGTATGGAAAGAGGTTTTTTTAAAAATATTAATTACCAAAAAAAGATTCAAAATAATCATCACGGGGAAATCCAAGACTGCTGAACTTCCTTCTGTATGTTTATTAGCCTTATTTAAAATTATATACGTGGGGAGTAGCAGGTATCATGACTTAGCTCTGAAAGCCAGAAGGAGGCCTGAGGAGGTGGCTCTGGAATCTAAGGCATTGTGTCCCTGTGGCCAGGCTAGTCCGTGTTCTGTTCCCACTGGGCAGGAAGACTGGGGCATTTGCCACTCACCAGCTTCACTTTCCTCACAGAAGCAAGCCTGGTGCACCTGTTGCTGGCCTGCTGTGTCTCTGGAGGGACTGTGGATTTTTGCTGTGGCTCAGGGGAGTTATTTATGGCCAGCCTACTGGTGGAGACCCACACACAGGCTGATGCAGGCTCAGAGAGTCTCCCCTGTCTCTGCCAAAGGGGTTTCTGGAATGTTCTCCACATGTTGATTTTAGGTGTGTATTCAAGAAAGAGAAAAGAGAACTCACCATCTTCCTAGCCTTCTCCCCTGCCCATTGTTGCAAAGATCTCTGTTGTCCACTTTGTTGACTTGAAAGTGGTTCAGTGTCAGTATTGGCATCTTGATAATTATGCCCTGCTTCTCTATGCATCTGAAACGTGGTCTTTATCGGCCATCCCTCCCCATACCTTTCTTAGTGGATCTAATTTCTGCTGGCTGGTATTTGAGGTCCTTAGCTCTGTGGGACAGAGCCCTGTGCCAGTGAGGATGAGGTCACACAGCTTTGCTTGGGGCAGACAGCCCCTTTCCTGCAGTAGAAACCTACAGGCTGGACAGCTGCTTTGAAGACGTTTCGCAAGGCCAGGTGAGGGTGGGGGATGGGTGGTTTAAAACTCAGCCCATCTCTGGCTTTCTCTGGACCCAAAACAGAGTCTCCTGATTGTGCATCAGTAACTGCATCTCAGAAAAGGATGGTTTAGATATGAACATGAGGCATGATTACAAACTATGGTGAATATTTAATTTTTAAAAAATATATTACTGTAAAAGAGACAGTGTCATTCATCCCTCTTAAAATACTCCCCCCTTTTTTTAATGCACTTCGCCCATTGTTCTTGCCACTTTGTGAAGCAGTTCTGGAAGTCTTCTTTTGTGATTGTCTTTGTTGTGTTGTTGTGGCTGCCTTGATGTCCTGAGTCGATTCAGAGCACACTTATCTTTCACTTTTGACTTTTGGGAAGTCGCCTGGTGCCAGATCCAGTAATAAAGTAGAGCAGGACACACAGTAATGCTTTTATACGCCTGCCTTTCGGTTGAGTGAAACATGTCAGTGGCAGTCATCGTAGTTTTGATCACACCCGTATTGCTTTAGAAAGTGGTAAGAATGTTAGGATAAGTGTGTTCAGATCAAGGAAGAGGGTTATACATGGGAATATATCTAAAACATTTGAGCATTCATAGTATATTTCAGTCACACCTTGTATAACACTCAACTCTCAGGTATTAGGTTTTAGGAAATCTTCACTCATGGCTGGAGTTCCTTGGGTTGCCAGAGTCTTTTTGTTCATGAATTCACTAAAAAGGTAATGAGTTTCAAGGACTCTGTGGACACTCATGGCCTACAAGTAACAAAGAATACACAGTTCCTACATGTTCTGGTTTCCCAGGGCCACTGTACCACAAATCGGGTGGCTGACACCAGCAGAGATGTATTCTCTCAGAGTTCTGGGGACTGAAGCCTGGAATCAAGGTGTTGGCCTGACCGTGCTCCCTCTGAAACCTGGAGGGGAATCCTTCTTAGTCAGTTCCAGGCCTGGCAACCCCAGGCATTCTTTAGCTTGTGTGAGCACAGCTCTTCTCCTGGCTCTGTCTTTATATGGCTGTCTTCCCTCCCTGTCTCTGTCTTCTTTTAAGGATAGCCTGTCATAGGGTGGAGGGCCCTCATTAATGACCTAATCCTAACTTGATCTCAACATCTGCAAAGGGCCTATTTCCAAATCAGGTCACATTCACAGGTACTTAGGGGACTTCAGTATATTTTTTAGAGGGGAGGACATAATTCAACCCCTAACACCACTTGTCCTCAGGAAGCTTCCAGTTTAGTGAAGAAACTGTTGGGAAAAAGATGGTAGAATCAGTGCTGAAGTAGGCCCAAGTGCTGTACATGTATTCTCTTTTCTATCTTACACACACACACACACACACACACACACACACACACACACATGTCCCTCAACAGCAAATACACACATATAGAATAATGCAGAGTTGCTAAGTTACAGAGGCATTTCCCTGGCCTGTGGCCTGGAAGGAAGGGTGGAATTATAGTAATACAGAAGAGGGCAGCGAAGGGCATTTCAAACTGAGTATGCAAAGTAGTTGTGGTCACACATACGTTGTCAGACCTGGGAAGGAAAGCGCTTCAAGTAAAATACTAGAGAGGAGAATTGGAGCCTTCCCAGAGAGCTTCTGCGAAAGGTCTGGTGGCTCAGGAGGACCTGGACTCAGGACTGGTGGTGGATGAGGAGTCCAGTGCAGACCATGAAGAGTGTATGTGCGTGTGTATGTTTGGGGGTGATGCTGGTGGCAGGTGGCAGTGGGTGGATAGGTGGGAAGTGGGTGGGGGAAAGCCCACTCAGACTTATGGTGGTGCTGACTGGGAGACTGGTGAGGGCTTCAGCCAGGATTGGGGAGTCAGCAAGTTTGGGAAGATAGTAAGTGTGCTTGTCAGTACGTGGACTTTGAGATAATTGTGGTGTGTAGGAGCCCAGCACCACATTTACAACTTGAGCTTCACATTAGCGGGGACAGGTCAGGCTGGAGGCAAGGCTCCCAGTGTGATAGCTGAGACTATGGGAGTGGCTGAGGTGACCTAGGGAGAAGATGGACAGAGGCAGTAAAGAACTTGGGCAGGGCCCAAACCTGAGAAAATGCTCCTGGTTGGCCAGGGGTAGGAGGCTGTGCAGCCCACACAGGCATGGAGGAGGGAGTAGAGAGGAGCTAGAGCCCCCAGCAGACTGGAGGGCCCTGCACCAGCCCAGGAGAATGAAAGGTGAGGAGACCATCAGATCTGACAGTTGATGTTCTGAGAGGTGGATCTCCAGAAAACTCTGCCAAGTGGCTAGGGTAGAGTTCAAGTTGTGAGAGGTTAGGGAGATGAGCAAGGCAGGCAGTAAGGGTCAGCAGTCACTCTTGAAAGCTTTGAGAATGGGAAGCAGGGGAAAGAAGAGAACTTTTTTTTTTTTTTTTAGCTTGTCAGAAAGAAAAGAGGATAAATAATTCATTAGGTGAGTTCTAGAAATGGTGGCAGGTGTGGCATGAATAGCAGGGAAAGAAGTTTAATTGGTATCTGAGGGGTAATCTTGGGAGCACTGAGGTGGGATTGTGTGAACCAAGTCTAAATCATGTGCACAGTCTGTGAGGGTCACTCTTGCAAGTGGGCTGGGGAATTGTGGTTAGTGATCTCTGCCGTACGCTCCTGACATGGGGCCTGAGGCTCATTCCCCACCTCTTGGGGTTTCTCCATGGATTCATATGGGTGTGTCCAGAACTGAGGGTTAGCTCTGGCTCACAGACAGGCTTCCTCTAGCTCACATGTGAAAGCCAAGTGGAATGTTTCATTTTGGAAACAAACTGTAGGACCTGCATATAACAACCAGTCTCTCATGTTTTTCCCTTGCCCGCCCCTCTGTGGATCTGAGTTTCTGGATCTCAGGAATGGACAGCAGAGATGGGATCAGGAATCCTGGGGTGTGTGTAACTTCAACCTTGCACCATGCTCACTCGGTGCCAGGGGCCTTGAGTCAGTGCAGCCTTGTGTAAAGGGGCCAACAGAAGCTGGTCTGGGCTTCCTGCCTTCGTAGGACCAGCACAGGACTTGCAGCCTGTCCTAAGTTAGTGGGGATGACAAAGGTTCCCTGGGAAATATGTATAATTGTGTGTTTTTTTTTTTTTTTATTGAGTTTATTGGTACATTTAGGGATACAGTACAGTTACATTCATTGTTGGGATCATGTACCTTTACATGGCAAGTCTTGATTCTCATTTTTTTCCCCTTACCTCTGCCCTCCCTTCACCCCCTCCTCCCCTCCCCATCTACAAACACTTTATTTTCATCTTTTCATTCTCTCACATTTTTTTC
>NW_022900914.1:24590640-24607812 GCF_012274545.1 Fukomys damarensis
TCCTTCCTGGGTCTGTTGTCGCGCAGGCCGGGAGCTCCCGCGCAGGCCGGGAGCTCGCGCGCACGCCGCCGGGTGATCGCAGACCAATTGTGTGTGTTTTTAAAAGAAAGGCCAAGCCAGTTTTGGTTAAGAGTAATGGAGAAAGGTTCATGAAGGATGGGAGGGGGACTTTGAATGGTGAGTAGCTGGGATACGGAACAGAGTCCCAGGTAAAAGCCAGCATTCTGGGGCCATGTAGCATGTCCTGGAGACAGTAAGGCTGATCAGACTAGAGGGGAGCATGTCTGGCAGTGAACTGTGGGACGTACCTGGGCACTGGTGGGCTTTGAATATCACTGTGGACCTTTTCCTGAGAGGGAATGGGAAGGAAAAGAGTAATGTGAGGATGTCAGTGTTCTGGAAAGAGGACCAGCTCTCTGTGACTTTGGTTTGGCTGTCAAAGTTTCAGCGCCTCCTTCGAGATGCACGGGCTATATTCTTTGTGCTTGTGGAGCTCACAGGAGATGGGCAGTCCTTCCTTCCTCTGTGTCCCCTTGGAGTCAGGGAACTTTGCCCCGGGAACTTGCATTTATTCCTTCAAGCCATGCAGCATGTAGGTTATTGTAAAGCCGAAGGAGGAAAACCCATCTTCTGCCTTATCTTTTTCTTCTTCTGCTTTTCCCTGTGACTTTGTTCTCTTGCCCTTAGCCTCTGTGGATCTTGGTCGCATTCCTCTTTGGATTTTTCCTGTTCCCACAATGACTTTAATGAAGCCCTCATCACTCACAGAAAAGAACCCAGCCCTGGGCTGGAGGTTGAGTGCTGATAGCATTCCAGTCTTTCTTTCCTGAAGGGAGATGGTGTCTGTGTGAGATAAATGCACCACCACTTCACAAAATAACTGCCCATCACAGAGCTTAAAATAACAATAACAGAACATGTGCCATGCTTGTGGGATGCAAGGGCTCATGGGGAAGGAAGGGGGTGGGGAGCAGAGAAAAGAAACAGATTTTAATGTCAGGCTGACAAGAGTTTATTATACACATCAGTGGTTAAAATAATTACTTTTTAAAAATTATGAAAAAAGCTTTCTGGGGCCCTATAAAATACCAGCTGCCATTTCTTGCAGTAGATTTGCTGGTGCTACGAAAGAGACACCTTATTTTTCCAGATGCCCTTGAGGATCTTGGCAAGAGGCGGTGGAGTTAGACCTGTTTTCTCCTTGCCTGTGCACCTGGAGTTCCCCCTTGAGGTGCTCTGCATGTCTTTGCTCCAGTTTCTCCCTTTCAGCCCTTGAGGTTGGGATTGTCTTTCCCTCAGAGCTGCATCGTGGGTAAAGGTGCCATTTGGCATCATTGTTTCATGTGCTTTGAAATAGTCAGGGTTTGTGAATAAACGAAGCCATGGATCGAATTGGCGGGGACAGATGGAAGCCTGAGAACCTGGATCTCAGTTTTCCCAAGCAGGTAAAATCTTCTCACCGGAAACGAGAATGTGGATCGTTAGGTGGTTCCACACAGGGAAATCTGGCTGTGCTGTGGCCTCTTGTTCCAGTATCGGAAATTTTTTTTTAGAATTTTGAACTCATCATATAACTCAAGAAAGCTCTGATGCCCTTGAGTGGGAAGGATAGGACCAGAAAATGACTGCGTAGGACTCTGTTGATCATGTGGCTTATCATGTGACTGTATCTACCTGATCACAAATCTCCTATACTTCCTTTGGGACCCATTTCCTTTATTTGTGTGGCACTGGGGCAGGGGTGTCAAACCCAGGGGGAGTCTACTACTCATCTATTACCCTAGTCCTTTTTATATTTTATTTACCAAATTCCCCAGGCTGGCCATGAGGTTACAGTTCTTCTGCCTCAGCCTCACAAGTAGCTGGGATTACAGGCATGAGCCACAGTGTCTGGCCCCACTTTCTTTTTACTTTTTACTTCCTTTCTCCTTTGGATTTTCTGTTTGGTGCAGAACTGAAAGCAAATCTTTTTATGCCACTCTTTCATTGGTGCCCGTGATAATAGTGAGATTATCCCCTAAGATTGAAATTATCCCGTGGGATCAAAGGTGCAGGTTGTTCTAATCATCAGACAGATACCTGCAAATAAAATGAAATGCTCCCAGGTAGCTGATGGTTGTTACATTGTCCTTTCAAAGAGCCAGTGCCCTGCCTGCAGGGTGTTGAGTGTGTGTGTTCAGGTAAGGAGGGGCGTGGCCTGCTGGCCCTGCTCTGCCCTGTCCTGCCCTCCTGGCTGCCCATGACCTGCTTGGCTCTGGTCCTGAGCTGTTCTTGAGACTCTGGAGGGCTCTTTCAGTGAATACCATTGCCTCCTCTGTCCCTTGAAATGGCATTCTGACTCTCTATTGTTCTTGGCTGAAATATGAGTAAAAATCCACTTTATTCTTCATTTAGCCAGGACAGATAAGGACTAACAAGCACAAAGCAAAATCGTGACAAAACACGTGATTGGAACCTTCCCACCAAGAGCAAAGGAATGGAAGGGCCGAGAAGCGGCCCCTGCTCTCCACTCCAGGTTGGCACCAGGGAGGAGGCATCTCCACTTCTTTCAGTCTAGCCCCGATGAACTCACCCCTCAGGTGGCCCCTGTACAGGTGCCAACTTCACCCGGAGGCCCTCGGCCCTCACCTGCCTACCTTCCCAGGAGCTGACTGCTTCCTGTGTCAGAGCACTGCCCATCCCTCAGGTTCCCCCTCGGAACAGGACGGTGAGTCCTGCTCCAGTGAGCCCCGGCTGATGAGTCAGCTTCATTCCCGCAGGTGGCCAGAATGTATTTTCTGACCCTCCAGTTCCAAGATGAATGTAATTATTATGTATCACAAGCATATGCTATTAATAAAAAAATACTGTGTGTCATGTTGGCGTCAAAAAGTTGGGATGGCGGAGCATTCTGGATGTAGATTAAGAATGTTCAACTGTTAAGTTTTTTTTTCCCCTTGAAAGAGATTGACAACATTAAAACCCCTGTATATGTCATTCCTGAACAATGTGACTGGAAAGCAACCTTTTTGACAGAAGGGAGAGACCAGTTTCTAAGGGCTGCTGAGCATGTGACATCCCTCTGTAGACTTAGTTTCAGTTTCTGTGCAGCTGCAATTGGAACAGACATCAGCTGGAGCTGGCTTCATTTTCCCTAAATGCTCCATAGGGTGCTACATGCAAATGTAGTGTTTGGCTGCGGGTCAGGGAGCCCACTCCCATTTTATAGGGGATTTTCAGGAAGGAAGCGTGGTTAAAACTAGGTTATGTGTGTGATGAACTACTTTATAGATTTACATGAAAGTACTCAGACTAGGTGAATTGGGTATTTTCTACCAGAATCTCAAATCATATTTGGAAATGTATTTTGGCAAAGTCAACATCGTCTGGCTATCGCACAGAAGATAGAAATCAGCAGGGGAGGGCGCGGGCTCCTGGGGGCGTGCCCCAGCCAGTGGGGACTAGGCTCCTGGGGGCGGGGCTGGGATTAGAGGCTGAGTTTGCCCAGCCGCTCTGCTAATGATGTGAAGCCTAAGTAAACAGCAAGTTAATGGACTTCCCAGATCTGTGAAATTCAGCAGCTGCTGCAAACAGCGGTAAGCCCCGGAAGAACCGAAGTTATAAAGGAAGGGAGAGAGGAAGAGGAAGAAGAGGACGAAAAGGGGAGACAGGTCAGCCGTGTAATCGGGAAGCAACAGGGCAGAGATCCAGCTTTTGGAATTCCATTTCTTGCATCTGAGTGTGGAGGCCGTGTATTCTGGGGGTTCATTCAGACCAATGGCAGAGCTGAGACCACACTGAGCTGTGACCAACCAAG
The DNA here is from genome assembly GCF_012274545.1 of Fukomys damarensis. Taxonomy (NCBI): domain Eukaryota; kingdom Metazoa; phylum Chordata; class Mammalia; order Rodentia; family Bathyergidae; genus Fukomys; species Fukomys damarensis. The sequence goes on from NW_022900914.1 coordinate 24,594,437, forward strand.
GACACCCTGTGGAGAGACTTGTCTGGGTCTTTTAGGGTTGGGTTGTGTATGTGGACATAGCAGAATAGGCATCAGAGACAAAGTCAATGTGGTTCTCCCTTTTGAGAGAATTAATACACGAGCGTAAACATTCACCTTTAATAGGTCAAAATTTGTCATCAAGGGAGTGGTAACAAATTACACAGCGTCAGCTAATTACCATCCCTTTATAAATTAGTCCCCATTCTGTCTTGTTTAGCTTCATCCATTTCTGTTTTTGATAGACACCCTACACCTCAGACAAGTGACAGGGCTTGCTGTTCCCTGTGACATATTTTTCTGTCCTGCTGCTTAGAAGCCCTGCCTGGCGCCGCCTCTCTCCACCACCCTCTGGTTCTTAATGTCCATCCTTACTGTTTGCTTCCTTGCCTGTGAATTGTGAGAGCTGAGATGAGCTGAGATGCTGGAGAATAGGAGCAAAATGGGCCTCTTTTTTTTTCCTATCAACTCCAGTGTCTCAAGTTTCATTGACTCTATTGGAATTTAAGAAAGGTTGCTGATCAGAGGGTGAATGGCTGACATTGAGTTAGAAAGTGAAGATGTGAGTCCTGGTGGATGGTCTGCCTCTGTGGTGCCACACAGCCCGTAGACATGGTGAGGGCGAGGGGCACATGGATTTCCTCAGTAGTCGCCATGCTGGGTGGGTTGCTGTAGACCTGTAGAGCATGGGCTAAGCTTGTTTTAACTGCAGTGACTGTTTTGCTGCTCCCAATGCACCCTGGCATGTTTTGTATGGCTCTGGAGGCCGCATTAGATTGGGGGGGGCGGGTACAGCATGTGGTATTGAAGGTCTGAGATGGGATTCTCAGGAGATGGGGGTTTAGAGGAGACTGTCATGACTTCTGGGGGATGTGGCAGGTGTGCAGTGGAGACGTTCTCGTGTCCTTGTGTAGATACTGTGCCTCTGTGTCTGGCAGTGTGACGATAGGCACTTTGTATCCTGATGACAGCTCGGGAGTTGAGTGCGGGATGTAGGCGGGGAGAGCCCTGGGATTGCCAGGTGGGAGTGGGCTTGAAGGGAAGGAGGTGTCTAGGCCTTGCCTGTGGAAGCTGGAAAGTATGAACCCCATGGTGGATGCCCACGGTCGATGAGCAGGCTGCTTGGGACGAGCATGAAATGGGCATAGGAGTTTACTTCCCAGGGGTCAAGGACTAGGCTTTAGCCCCTTCTGAGAGCCAGAGTCCTCAGAGAAGTGAGAGACACTGTGAGCATTGCAGATGGTCCCTGCCCTGGCAGGCTATGAGAGGGGCATCTATCCAGGAGTCCCCAAGGGATGGGAAACTGTAGCTGTGGCCAAGAGAGCACTGACGGAGAGAGATAGTCTGCAGAGATCTTGCAGAAAGGGGCTCTGATCTGGTGTGGGAGGCCTAGGAGGGGACCTGGGGTCAGCAGGCTTGAGCCAAGGTGTGCAGGAGGTGTGGGGCAGTTAGGTGAAAGGGAGATGCCCAGAGCTGAAGGAACAGCATGGCGCTCGCATCTTTCCAGGTAACACTGTGCTTCCATCCAGTGAGGATGTTAGAGTCGAAAATGAACTTTGCTTTGACTGAGATCTTGTATGCCCTTGAGTCATAAGTCTTCCTGGGTGGGTGCTGTGTTGAATTGTGACCCCAGCAAACATTTATGTTGGAACCCTAGCCCCAGGACCTCAGGATGTGGCCATATTTGGAAGCTGGGTCTCTGTAGATGAAGTTAAGTTGCGGTTACTCAGGTTGGCTCTCTCGTTCACTGTGACTGGCATTCTTACAAGTAAGGGAAATGGGACATAGAGTCAGACTCAGACAGAGCATGGCCATGTGAGGAGGGAGGTGGGGCTTGGAGTAAGGCTGTCAGAAGCCAGTGATGGCTTAGGGCTCCCATAGAAGCTGGAGGCGACAAGGGAGGACCCTTCTGTGGAGGCTGCAGTGGGAGGGTGGCCCAGCCAACACTTTGACTCTAGAACTTTGAGAAGATGCATTTCTGTGTTTTGAAGTTACCCATTTAGTGACTGTTACAGCAGGCCTCAGAAACTTAAGACAGTAGGGGAAGGAAGAGAAATGAAGGGTTGTGTTGAGGATTAAATGGAACATATTTATACCCAGGACAAGGCCTGGAACAGAATAGGTGCTCTCTGAATAGTAAACATTGTTGTGTCATGGGGCAGGACACAGGGGCAGATGCCATTTTTGTGTGGAGGTGGGGTTTGTTTTTGTATTTATTTTTAGAAAAACTGGAAATAAAGGTTAAGTTGGGCTAACACACACAGACACACACACACACACACACACACACACACACACACACACACAAACACATGCATGCCCACACACTGGTAGCCTCCCTACAGAATTCTTTATTTACCTATGTTCCTATCAGTCCACCCCTGGTAAGTCTCCAGCTCTGTCATCAGATGACAGAGCTTGAAAATACAGGTAGATCACAGCAACCTGAAGACAATGCTGACAGGTAAATGACCAAGCCCAGATCCTTTATAGGGGACAGTTTGCATACTAAGAGGGTCAGCACTAGGGTGATCCAGGCCTGAAGTACCATGCTGAGAGCATCCCAGAAGGGGTAACACAGTGGCCAAAGCAAGTTGTACCCACATCCTTGCTTCCCCCGAGCATGATCCCAGGTGAAGGCAGGTTTTTCCTTTTGGTTCAGGCTGTTTCCCATTCCCGCTTAAATTCTAGACTGATGCAGGCTCAGGCTCATCCTCTTCAGATTCTCAGAGACATTACTGAGTCTAGATTATTTCTTCCTTCTTCTCTTAGTATCTGAGATTTTGGACTTCCCATCACAAAGCAAATCCAGTCTGAGTTATCCATTGAAATGAGAGTCACCTGCTGAGGCAAGGAAGTAGAGATCAACCTGGCCTCAGGAGCTGGAGAGGGGACTTTGATGCCTGCCACCTGAGGTCCTTGTCCCACCTCTTGGGTATGGTTACTTGTCTTTACTTCAAAGCCAATTTCTTATCTCTGAAGTGGGGATGACAGTACCTAACCTCTACAAGCTGTCCTGGTAGTGATGATGGCATGAGAGAGCACCTGTAACCTGCCTCGTTGGCTATCTGGGCACAGTAGGCACTCAGTCCATGGGAGTATTTGTGGGTTATGTCTGCCCTGAGCAGTGGGCTTTCTGCCTTCTGAGGGCTGATGGCTGGGGGTAAGTAAAGCATCTGCTTCTGCACTGGGTTGCATACATATTTGAATGAGATTTAGTGAATATGGTACAAGGGTGCTATTTCAATTATTATTTTGGTTGTCACCCCCAGTGCAAAGCTCTCGGGGTGCCACAGTATGTCATATAGATGGAAGAGGATTGAAAGCAGGATGAGGACTGCCTCTTTTTGTCACTCTTCCCTTTCTTTCATTGTTTCCCAGAAGGAGCCATTGAATGTCATATGCTTGGAACAGGCTGGAACTGAAGATGGGGAGAAGAGGACTGTCCCACACAAAGAGTTCTGGGCCTTAGAGTTCCCGAGAACAGCTGTCAGATGACAGCTATCAGCCTCTGTGGATACAACCTCTCCTGGGATTGAAGTTCTCTTGAGAAAACATTTTTCCTTGTAAATCAGTCCTTATTCCTCAAAGTCCTGCACTTCAGTGTTCCTTAGCAGAGGTGGAACATGTTAGACCTCAGCCTCTGCTTGAATATTTTTGGTATTCCTGATGACTTTTAACAATGTCTTCCTGACCTGACTTAGAGGCTACAGTGCCATGTGCTTCTTGCCTACATTTTGTTTCTCTAACCCATAAATAAACCACTGGATGAGAGGCTCCCTCAAGGTAGAGCCACTTCATCTGGAATCTCCAGATCACCTCCCCCCTGGGAAGGACAAACACAGGCCTTCCGTGTGCGAAACTGGTTCTTGGGTTTTCTTTTATTGTCCCACAAAGAAATCTCTACTTGTTCTTATAAAAATTCTTTCCTAGAACATTTATTTTGTGTTGTTATTTAAGAGACAATAATTGGGCTTCTGTCACGTTTTTTTTAGAAAACTATCTTAGCTGTGCAGCCTGTTCACTTGAAACCAACCAAAATATTCATATTCTTTCATCCATATGTTCACAGAAGATAAAACTAAAATAGCTTGTTTTATATTACCGGGATTAAGATGGTAAACATGCCCCCAAATATCAAGTGGGTAGAGCAGTGCAGATTCTGCCTGGAGTAAGGCATTATTTCTGACATTATTATTTGATCTTTTCATCTGTCCGTCATCTGTCCATCATTTATCCATCCATCCATCTATCCACCCACACTTCATTCATGAGCATTTATTAGCACAAAGCTTTGAGACTCGTGGATGGTACACACCTGTGGAGAAAAGGATCAAGGAAGTCCTGGCAGAGGGCAACATTTAATATGTTGCATTATTAGCATCTTACTTCCATGTACTCTCTTCCATTTTATTTAGGATTATATATGGAAAACAAATCTATTTGTGCTTCTTATGTATATTATATCTCAAGGAAACTATTGGCTAAATATGTAGGAATTGGTTCTGGTTTGCACATTTTCCATTTTTCATATTCCTGAATATTCTGTTTTTTTTTGTTTTGTTCTGTTTTTTTTTTTTTTTTTTGGTACCAAGGATCAAACTCAGGTCCTTGTGCTTGCGAGGCAGACAGTGAAACCACTGAGCTAAATCCCCAGCCCATTCCTGAATATTCTGTGTCTTCTGTGTTTCTCCCTCATTGGAGACAGAGCAGTTGGAGAGGGACAGGAGAGGATGAGTAGCTTTTGCTTTTTTTTATTAGCCATTCTGATTAAAGTTGAGTTCAGAACTCAAAGTGGCCTTTCTGTATAAAATGTGACCTGGGACATTTGGGGCTTCCTTAGCCTGGCATTGTGTGGTGCCCTGGCCTTTGTCAGCAGATTCGCTGGATTCCTGATAATAAATTTCCCAGTTACTACATGGGTCTCTCATCTGCTGTGTAAAAAGTGAGCACCACAACACCAGTCTGGCAGAGGTATTGTGAGGAGGAAATGTCTGGTGCAGCGTCAGGCATGTGTGGTTGCTTGACTCGTGTTGGTTTCTTCCTCCTCACTCTGATTTTTTGAGATAACAGGAAGTAGGTTTCACCTGAGTGTCATGACTAGGACACTTTGCAAACAGTTCAGTGCATGCTGTGGTTGGGACAGGGTTTGAGTGTGACTCTCAAAGATTCCTGTGTTGGTGGCAAGGTCCCCAGCGTGGAATGTGAAAGGTGGTGGAAGCCTCCGGAAGTGGGTCTTAATGGGGTGGTGGTCCCGGACCCTGGGGCTGCTGCCCTAGGAAGGGATTAATGCTGCTATTGTGGAGTGAGTTCTTGTGGGAGTGACTCATTACAAAGTGAGCCCCCCCCCCCCGAAAGACTTGGCCCCTTTTGCACATGACCATTTTTCTTCCTGTTCCTCTGTCACATTGTGATGTAGCTGGGGAGGGGGAGGGGGGCTCTCAGCAGAGCCTGAACAGATGGGCTGCCCATTCTTGGACTTGAAGCTTCCTAAATTGTGAACTTAAAAAGTCTTTTCTTTATAATATTCCCAACCTTGGGGTATTTTGTTAACAGTAACAAAGTAAACTAATATGGTACCCTATTTTAAGATTCAGTTTAATTCCTATGCTTATTAAAGTGCTATCACATTTGGCTTAGGAAGGCCAGAGGTCAAGATGGTGGTCTTGGCCTTGCCAACTAACATGTTGTATGACCTTAGGGAATTCTTGGCCCTTTTGCTCCAATTTTACTATCTGTCAGATGGAGCCTGAATGGTTGCCTCTTCTCCCCAGAAGCAGCTGCAAGACATAGATGAGATAAGATGGGGAATATTTTGAGATTGCTTATTTGCTGATACACGGCAGAGACTGAACTATCATCCCTGCTTGGTTATATCAGAATTAAACTTCAGTTCCTCACTCAGTATCATTTTTGCAGGCACACGTTTAATATACCTTGTTTAATTTATCTGTGTCTCTTGGCTGCAGGTAGTGCCAGGGGCCTGAACTATTGTTGCACACTCAGGACATAATTTTCTGTGGAGAGAAACAGCAACCCTTATTTCACCTGCTGAAAACTCTAGTTGCAGAAGAATTTGGCTCAGACTTTCCTAAATAAATTTACCTTTGGGCCGAGTCCAGAAATGGAAAATTTTAGCTGGAAACAATAGCTTGTCAGAAAAAACAGAAGTGACTGCAAACTGGGTTCTCAGTACCCACAAGAGAAGGCTCGGGTGTAACTGCAACCATCCTGTTCCAGCCCTCCTCACCCCTGGGGAAGGCTCAGTAGACGAGGAGCAGGAGAGTCTTAGTGTTTGTCTGCTTTTTCCCACTGTCAGACTCAGAACTTTGCCCTCTGGAGTGATGGGTGGGCTTGCTTTCATTTTGTGGGCCTGATAGCATTTGACTGTGTAATTATTCCTCTCAGCTGAATATCCCCAAATATCCTTTGACATGATGGTGGTGTAGGTAGGTTTAGCAAGCATAATTCCTATAATCCATAGAGTGTCAAGAAGGTACTTATTTTCAGATCAAAAGCTGCTGACCTGATTAAGCTTTCTGTCTTGCTTTGGAACTTAGGATAATGAATTTGCCCAGTGCAGTGGCTGTTGGGGTTTTTTTTGAAGATGGTTCTGGGTGCCGAGCGGGCCTTTTATACCAACCATCAGAAGCTTCAGGGTAACATCAGAGCTCTGTCTGGCTTTCTAGCCATTTTCACTGTCCCCTAGGTCATGGTAGCAGATGAAGGATTTCTCGTCTTTTGCAGTTGGTCCTTGAAGTTAACATTATTTCGGGGACTGGAAATACTTTCTTCTAGGGATTTCACTTGCAGAAACATGTCCAGGTGAAAATTTGAGGCTGGAGTAGGAGGAGAAGGTGTGGAGGTCTGGGGGAAAGGATTCTGAGTTGATGCTGCGGTAGAAATGCCTCATGCTGGCCAGAAGATTGGTACTTCATGGCTGCAGTTGTAGTTGGCAAGAGAAAGTGGCTCCGAAGTGAAGTGTTGTCCAGGATTGCCTTCTCTCAGTGAAAAACTTTCCCTCCTCTTCCAACAGAGGAAATAAGTGCATATTAAAAATGTAATGAGAAAATGAGGCTCTGAAAGTGCCCTGTTTCTCTTCATTCTCAGATTGCCACTTTCCCCAAACCTCCCTGCTCTTGTTTCCAACCTCCTTTTGTGGTTCTTCCCATTGTCCTTCCAGTTCAAGGGAACTTGGAGCAGGGTCTGTGAAACAGCTGTGCACGAAGAGGTCTATGAGGCCTGGGCTTTCCTCTTGCAGGAGTCAGACTTGAATCCAGAATGATCTTAGCTCTTGGTTCTGCTTTGAATTAATTGAAGAGCTGCCCATGTCACAGTCTCTGCTGTCCCATCCCCACAGTGTCTTCTCTGTTATCCCAAGAAGAATTTTGTCTTGGCTCCAGGACAAGTTGGCCCTTCCACAGTGAATTAAATTCCAGCAGAAGGAAAATGAGATCTCTTGTCTTCTGTGTGTGAGAGAATCTGGGTATAATGCAGGTGACTCATAGGGAAGAGACTTGATCAATAGCAGAAACACCTTTCATTTGAACTGTGTCTTAGTTACCAAAGTGCCTTCTCATTTCTTATTCCTATGAGAAGGAACCCGGGGCAGAGAGTCATTAAGTATTTCGCTCAAGATCCCAAATCAAATAAATGATAGTGCACATAAAATTGGCTTACCTTTCACAGGTCAGCGTGAAATTGAATGGGTTTTCCACTTTCACTTGGGAGCTAGCTCATTTCCCCGAAGGACAAGGGTCCTGGCCAATAGAAATCTGTGATTTTATGACTGTTTTGTTTCTCACAGTCTAGCAGGCACCACATCTGAGTCTGCAAATGCTGGCTTTTGATGACTGCAGTGGAATTCCCCTGTGGGTCACAGTTCATTATTTCCCAGGTGTATATTCTCTGTTTAGAGCATGTGTCCTGGAACTTGCCGGGTCTGTGGATAGCACAAGCCTGGTCTTAGTTTGCATCTGTGTTTCCTCCACCATAACAAATACCTGAGATAACCAACTCCTAGACAAAAGATTTATTTTGGCTTACAGATTTAGAGGATTCAGTCCATCATTGGTTGGCTCTGTTGCTTTGGGTGGGAGAACATAGAGGAACAAAACTGCTTACTTCATGGCTGGGAAGCAAAAGAGAGAAACAGGAGACCAGACTCCTCATACTCCCTTTCAAGGTCTTGACCCCAATGGCCTCAAGCCCTGCCTTTTAAAGTTTTCACCACTTCTTAGCAGCCCTCCCCTGGGGTCTGGGCCTCCAACACATCAGCCTTTGGGGGGATATTTAAGATTCAGACTATGGCACCATCTCTGCAATGTGGAGGCTGTTATATTTCTTCCACTCATCACCGAGTCTTCGCCAAGGTTGTAATTGTTAGCAAACATCTGAATTTACTAGAGAGGCAGGAAGGGTGAATGGATAATAACACTTTATATTCCCATAGAAAGCTGTATTCTTTCCATTGCCATTTAAACATTGATTATCTCATTTTAACTTCAGAACAGCCATTTGAGAGATGGGGAAAAAATGGAGGCATAGAGAATTTCTCACTCGCCCAAGGCCACCACATACACTTATAGCTAGCTGTTCTTGCTTCTTGCTGTTTCCTCTGTGCTGGCTTTTGGGGGAGGCTTTGTCTGTTCACCAAAGTCAAGGGTATTCCTTTTGCATGTCTGTCCTCAGCCTCTGCGTTGGAGAAGCTGCCACTGAGGAGGGTGGATGTTGCTTCTGTGGCTTCTCATGCCTGCGGGACACAGTTCGTGACGACTGTGAAATAAAATGGAAACAGCTCCTGCTTCCTTCCCACACAGACAAGTGGAGAGTCTGCCTCTGACGTGAGAGCTGGCGTGTAGGGGGAGGTGGCCCTGGCCATCCCCTTCTCCTTGGTTCCTTGTTGCCAATCTGGGAAGCGGATGTGGGAATCCCAGGCATGAAGCTCCAGCCTGCCAGCCCACAGTGTCCTGATGCACTGCTTGTTCCTGGGGCCCTGCAGGTTACATGGCACCCCTTTACCCATGCAGCCTCCACATGCATGGGCATTTTTATGTGGGGGACACTAAAGATGCTGAGGGAGCTGTACACTGTGCATTCCAAATTCCATCCTGTCCCCCTCCCTACACATCATAGACTGGACACTGAGGGCCATTCAGATTCCTTTGTTTTCTTCTTTGACAGAACAGTTGACATATGCATTAGATCCAGTCCTGGACCATCCAGTGCCACAGAGCAAAGCCATGAGATCATTTGTAGCTAAGACAACCTATGTACCCATGAAAGTTTATGTTCTGGGCAACAAGTAGACAGTATCTCACTACTTGTGCCCAGATGTGGCTGCGTCTGACCATTTGGCTAAACTCTGGCCGGAAAATGTGAGTCATCTCTGGGCCAGCCCACGGAAACCTCCTTTGCCATTGCCCCAGGTACTTTCTCTGTGCATTGACTTGATGTTGCAAGTTATGGTGGTCTGGCCATGGGTTGAAGATGGGACAGTCACAAGGGGAAAAGACTTGGGTTTCTAAATCCTTAGATGGGGGTGGTGGTGGAGTCATTTCTGTGTGGAGAGGAGCATATAGTTTTTACTTTAGTTGCATTGAGCCATTAATATTCGGGGACTTGCCAGTTACTCTAATAGACTAGTTTGAAGAACAGATGCTGGCTTGAGTCAGGAATGTGGACTCATTCTAGATGTGATAATTGAGACTTGTAGAACTTCTTGGGCTGCTTCTTCTGGGTTAGTGAGGGGCACATCCTTCTGGGTATGAAAGTATAACAAGTGAGATAAAGACCCTTTAAACCCCATTTCTGAAAAAAGAAAATTGGGCCTGTGGCCTCTAGGGACTGCCAGACGTTGGTGGCAGGTGCTAGTCAGGAGCACCCTGGGCTGAGGCCAGCAGAGTCAGTAGACCCTGCCAGGCCAGGGTGGCAGCTGTGCCAACCAGGCCGAGTCCCAGAAGCTATGCTCTGAGCCTTCCTGGGTTAAGGCCAGAGGGTTAATGTGGTAGAAGATGCCCCAGTTCTAGTAGATTTTGGCTCTTGCTCCATTCCCTACATCTGCCAGCTTGGTGACCTTGGACAAGTCCCTTCTCTGGCCCTCAGCATGATTTCCTTTGCTGTGCTGGGTGTAGACTGGATGCTCTTGGATATTTATGAGTGTGAATTTTGACATCTTTAGCATCGACTAGTACAGTCTACACCCTAGGAATTTCTAGTGTTCCTTAGCCACCCCATCCCAGCCAGATTCCAAGGCTGTGCCTTTGCCTTAGCGTAGTTTCTGCAACATGTGTTCATGTGTTGCATAGCACTGTGATTTTCCCTGTGACCCTAGATTAATGACTTCAAAATCTAAACTCTTTGAAAAGAAATAGTAGGCATCTCATGTCAACGTCCCCCGTTAACCTGGATATTACATTTCTTCCAGTGGGGAGAGATGTCTTATGTTTCTCCCAGCCCATGTACCTTATTTACTAGACATATACACTGTGCTTTCTAGGTGCTAGACACTGTTCTCAGAACTTTCTATATATTCACTCATTTGCTTCCTATAACAACCAGTAATGTGGCTGCTATCTTTATCCTCATTATAGGTGAGAAAACTGAGGCCCAGAGAGATTAAGGAACATGGCCCAGATCTTTCAGCCACTTTAGAGGCCAAGCTGGGATTTTGAACCCAAGGAGTCTGACTTCAAAGTCCAGGCCCTTGACTGCAGTGCTACACAGCATCTCCTAAGTGACCGTCAAAGTCCATGCATCCTCTTGAGACTCTTTGGCAGCTCACTGTGGGCTTTGGCCTCTTGCTTCAGAGTCACAGCTCTAGATGGTGAAGTCTCAGCTGAACCCTGGTGAATTTATTTTTTTAGCTCTGTTTTCTTCTGTAAAATTTCCTGCATGCTTTCCTCTTCATGAAACCAGCCCATAGATTAATGATCCCATTGCCAGGCCTGGGGCCAGAACTCCCAGTCTCATCAAGTGGCAGGAGAAGGCTCTGGACATTGTGGCTCCAGAGTGTGCCTGGGGCCTGGGGCATTGCTGTCACTGCAATTTACAGCTGTACTAACAGGCATCTTGTTTGTGCCAGGACCAGTCAGCACAGCAGGGCCTAAATGAGATACCATTTTTTGCCACCCTCTTGTTCCCAGGGCTGAGTCCTGCAGAACCTCACCCTAATGGAGTTGGGGTGTTTTATAGCCTAGTGGATATAGTTTAACTGGTTTGGAGCTAAACTTGGGTGCTGGAATAGAGGGGCAACTAGGTCTTCTCTCTTTTCTGCTTTACACTGGGTGAAGAAAGCTGGCCGGGCCGACACATTCCATCAGATGACCCACTCCACCGAGAGTTCAGTCTTTCCAGGTTTCTGCTCTCTCCTGGACCCTTCCCTTGGTTTTCATGCTTTCACAATGAAGGGAGAGGGGAGGGCAGTTCAGAGCAAACAAATGTTGCATCCACTTAGCCCAATTTACAACTCAAAGATTTGTTTGCAACCTTAGACTAGATGCTAATCCCTTTGGGTCTCAGTTTCCTTATCTACAAAACAGTAATTAAAAAATGAGTATCTCATAGAATTATTGTGAGGATCAAAGTGACAGACAGGAGTTGTTGGGTACTTACCACAGTGCTGGACATATTACAACCGAGAGACTGTGGACATCCGTAACGACCAAGAGTAGGGACTTGGGCCAGACTGCCTGATTGCAAATCACTGCTCTGCTACTTCCTTTTCTGAGACCTGGTGTAAGCTAATTATCATTTCTATGCCTCAGTTTCCTCATATGTAAAATGAGGATAATGGAGGTCTTATTTCATAGGATCATCATGTGAACTAAATGAATTAGCATTTGCAAAGCCCTTACAATAATGGTGCTTTTGTTAAATAAAATACACAAATGCTCAAGACATATTAGCTATTATTCTTATTATCTTTCCATTATTAATAGATTTATAATAGCCCAAGGAAGGAAACAAGAGGAATATGATATTTCACTTTGCACATGAAAGGTACCAAGAGCCGACCCTGTTGAGCTTTTTGCCACTGGTCTGACAATGATATTGGTCTCTATGCCCTGGGTGTTCCTGTGAACCTCTCATACCCTACTGCCTTCCCTGTCCTCCTTATGCCTGAATCTGGTCATGCTGTGCCTCCTGTTTAAAGCCCCTGCTGGCCAGCCTCCTGTTGGGGGTCTCTAAGAAAGACTCCCCTCCTTAGCAAGGTCTGCAGTGCTGCCTGATGCTGCTGACATCCATAGCCCCTTCATGATCTGGTGCTCCTCTGGGCCTGAACGCTGTCCCTGCTGCCTTCACTTCCACTCCATGCAACACAAACGTCAGCTTGTCCTTGCTCCTGCAAAGAGTCAATCTGGCCTCTCTTAACTCCCATCTGCTTGGCTGCCGTAGCCATGGGTGTGATCCTCATTTGTTTAGGGCCTTCGACTCTTCCATGCTTCCTGTCCTTGCTGGGTAGGGAGCATGCGTGGTTTGTCTTTGTATTCATCCCACACTTCTACCTCCTCAAGGGTGAAGTACATCTGGCACATGTAACTGCCCAGAGACTTTGAATGGATGCATACACATGATAATGTCAACTCTGCCACCTTATCTCTGTAATATTATTTTAAATCGTGATTTTTAGAGCCCTCACACCTTTGATTTCCTGGTCCTGGCGTGGTGCTGACTAGCAGCCTTGTCATCCATAAATTCTACACATCATACCTACTTCACGCACTGTGTAAAGAATGAATGCTTCTTTAAGAATGAGGTTGGAAGTGGCTGCTTATTTAAGAATGACTTTGGAATTGAGCTACAGACATACAGAGGATGTCCCTGTTTCTGCACATCTTGCCCTTGGACTGTGTGGCTGATCGCCTTGCCATATGAGAACAGCTGCTGGAGAGCATAAGCCTGAGGGTGGCTAATAATGGGTACTTTACTGGGCCCTACACAGTTGTGTGATGCTTGGCAGCAATGGAAAACTGTGAGGACTCATTAGGTCCTGTGTGGCTGCAAAGATGCACATCCTCCTCTGGCATTGCCGAAGGGCAGGCTGAGCCAACAGAGATCATTCTGCACTCACAGGTGGACTTCCTGTAGAGGGGCTGAGCGTTGGAACACCCAAACCATCAACATGGCGCAGAGTGATTAATGCAACCAAAACCAGTTCTTCATTTGAAGAAAGGATCCATTGGCATTTCTTTAAAGAGCAACTCATAAAATTTTACAGATTGAAAAATTAAAACCTAAATAAAAATCTAATTTATTTATTTATTTATTTATTTATTTATTTATTTATTTATTTATTTATTTATTTATTTCAGCTTTAATTGAGTTTATTGGTACATTTTAGGGATACAGTACAGTTA
>NW_022900914.1:24609564-24609810 GCF_012274545.1 Fukomys damarensis
AGTTTTCAGTGTAGAGATCTTTTGTTTCTTTTGTTAGATTGATTCCTAGATACTTCATTTTTTTGGATGCTATTGTAAAAGGAATTTTTTTCCTTATTTCTCTTTCTGTGTGTCTGTTATTTGTGTACAAGAAGGCTATTGATTTTTGGGTATTCACCTTGTATCCAGATACTCTACTGAATCTGTCAATTAAGTCTAGAAGTTTTTTGGTGGAGTTTTTTGGATCTTCAATGTAGAGTATCATAT
>NW_022900914.1:24611222-24612080 GCF_012274545.1 Fukomys damarensis
GTCTTCATGGCTTCTATCATAGTCTTGAGCTCATCTATTTTTTCGTCAGTTTCTGCTCTAGAGTCTTGAATCATTATTTCCATTTTGCTCATCATCTCTCTGGTTAATTGGGAAATTATTTCTGATTTGAATTTTTCTAGAGCCTGATTGATCTGTTTTGTTACCTCCTGTGCTATGGGTCCAGGGAGTCCTGTTGGTACACTATCAGACTTTTCATCCTCATTTGTCCTACTATTTGCCATTGGTGAACTGGAAATCTGTTTTTGTGTCTTGCTTAAGTGTTTTCTCATTTTTATTTTTATTGTTGGGTTGTCCTTCTTTAATTTCTGGGTATTACTTAAATCTTCCTAATATAGTTGCGTTTTAGCTTTTGAGTTTCTAATGACTCATAGACATCCTCATTTTCATAATATCAGAGAAAACAACTCTTTAAATCAATCACAACCCTTTATCCCAATTGATACATTCAGCAGCCCAATAGGATCAGGCACAGCTTGCCAACTGACCACTTGTGGTAGTCATTAATGTATCACCTTTAACTCATGTGAATTAAATTAATTTCAAGAAGCAGCCCATAGTATGTTTGCAGTGAATATGCTTTTCAATATAGCATCTTTACCATTTAGGATGGGGGGTTAGACTTAGAACGAGAGGATTAGATAAGTAAAAGATTTAGAGCATGTTTGAAGTGAATCCAGAGGTTGTAGAATTACCTTACTATCTTTGCAAAGCTATTAACTTCAGGGGGGATAGAGAGAGTGCAGGAATAAGGACAAGAATATATCCCCTTAATAATAATAGGCGCTTGCCTTCCCTTGAAGGTACAGAGCCATGAGTGAGGTAAAATGACTGGAGAAA